>NW_024412572.1:5848574-5852484 GCF_014898765.1 Herpailurus yagouaroundi
CACACACACACACACCACCACCACCACCATATCAAAACTGGGTGTGTTTTCTCACAAAAGTGCTACTAGATAGCCCCCAACCCAGACCACCCAGTTCACCCTCTGTTTACACTCCATAAAAGCTCTTTCCCTAATCTACTGAGAGGCTCATCCCACACCTAATTTGAAAGGTATCCTAGGAGCTGGATTGTAAAGACATTTAATCTCAGCCACTTGAGCTGCAGTGGGAATCCTTGACCTCAGGTTGGTTGGACAAAGAAACCCACTGTCATCCTAATGTGTGAACACTGAGGCCCTACCTGCCCTTGTTGGCCTGCCGGGTCACTCCATTTATATGAGATATCCAGGATAGGGAAACCACAGAGACAATGCAGATCGGTGGCTGGTGGGAGCTGGGGGGAAGGGAGAATGGGAAGTTGCAAACTTGATGGGTGCAAACTTTTATGTTGGGGTGATGGAAAGGTTTTGGAGTTACATAAAAGTGCTGATTGCACAACATTGTGAATGTACTAAATGCCACTGAATTTTTCACTGTATTTTATTTTTTTTTTTAGTTTGTTTTTTAATTTACATCCAAGTTAGTTAGCATATAATGCAACAATGATTTCAGGAGTAGAATCTGGAGATTCATCCCCTATGTATAACACCCAGTGCTCATCCCCACAAGTGTCTTCCTTAATGCCCCTTGCCCATTTAGCCTATCCCCTCTCCCACAGCGCCTCCAGCAACCCTCTGTTCTCTATATTTAAGATTCTCTTATGTTTTGTCCCCTCCCTGTTTTTATATTATTTTTGCTTCCCTTCCTTTATGTTCATCTGTATTGTATCTTAAATTCCTCATGCTAGTGAAGTCATATATTTGTCTTTCTCTGACTGACTATACTGAATTTTTCACTTTAAAATGGTCCCTTTTATATGCCTTTTGCCTCGCTTAAAAAAAATGACAGTGGGGTCTAAGAAGTGCTGTGTAAGCATTAGCTATTATCCAGTATGCATTCCTCGACTTCCCCAAAGGAGGGCCCAGCCTGTGTCTTATATTTTTGTAGCCTCCTCTGTGAGGAGAGTGTACTGGATGTGAGATGGAATCAGAGAAATTGAGAGCTTGAAAATACCTCACAGGTCATAGAGATGATGGTTCGCCAACAGAGGAGAGAAGGGGCAAGGAGGCCATAGGCCGCAGGCCTTTCCTGTGTGTCAGGAAAGACACAACAGCGTCCCTTGTCACCATTCTCTCAGCACACGCTTATTGAGTGCTTGCCCCATGCCTACAAACACGTCAGGGAAACAGACACTTGAGCAGATGATGGCCAGAGTGTGATCGTGTTTCCACACAAGCAGTGGAAGGGAGCATCGGGCTCTCAGAGGCTTGGAGTGTCCAGTTAAGATTGCTTTGTGTTGTGCCACATAGAAACCTCCCTGCAGGGTTTAAGTGTTAGGAGTTTCCTTTTCCACATTGTAGGAAAACCGGACGTAGGCAGCACAGGGCTGATACTATGGCTTCATGGTTCATTGAGGAACCTGGAATTTTCTTTCTGCTCTACCCTTAGCACATGGCTGTCATCCTTATGGGTGTCAAATGTGTGCTCCACTCCCCAGCACTGCATCTGAGTTCCAGGTGGGAAGGCAGGAAGCACAAAGCAAAAAGGTAAAAGGCAGATATGAGCCCAGTCCATTCTCATTCTCTCTCTCTCTCTTTTTTAAGCTTTACTTATTTTTGAGAGAGAGCATGTGCAAGCAGGGGAGGGGCAGAGAGGGAGGGGGACAGAGGATCCAAAGCAGGCCCTGAACTGACAGCAGTGAGCCTAATGTGGGGCTTGACCTCACCAGCCATGAGATCATGACCTGAGCCAAAGTCAGCTGCTCAACCGGATGAGCCACCCAGGCATGTCTGTTCCATTTTTTGAAAGCTTCCCTAAGAATCTCTATCCAGCAACTTCCTCTTACATTTTATTGGCCAGGACTGGATTGTATGCTCTGCTAACTCCAAGGGAGTCTTGAGAAGTGGGTATTTTTCATTGGGTACATTACTGTCCTGAACAAAACTGAGATTGTACCAGGAAGAACGGGAGAATGAACAGAGGGCAGTCAACTGTGCAGTGTTTGCTAGAGTGACCTAGAGCTCATTCTGGGAGTTGGGGGTTGCCCAGGGAAGTCTTTCTATAGTGTGTGATGCCAGAGATGAAGTTTAGAGGATAAGTAGGAGTTACTCCGGTGAAGCAGGGTGGAGTTAAAGGCGTTCCAGGGGCACGAAACACCAGGAGTGTGTCAATTAAGGTAAGCTGAGCTACTGCAACAAAGCGCAAATTACATAACATCTCACTAATTAATGGAACGTCCAAATCAGTTGCCTGGTTTTCCTTCATGTTTTAACTCAGGGACACGGGCGCTTTCCGCCTTTGGCTCTGCCATCTTCAACCTAGGGCTTTCAAATTTGCAACTTTCCTTAGAAGGGGAGAAAGAACATGAAGAATACATGGGTGGTTTGGAGGAACAGGCCTGGAAGCAGCATACAACGCTCTTACTCATATTCCATTGGCTAGGGCTTGTTCAAGTGGCCACATGTAACTGCAGAGGAGGCTGGAAAATACAGTCTATCTATTCTCCCCAGAGGAAGAGGTAACCAGTTTGTGCAACAATGATCAGGATGTGAGAAAATGTACACTTGGGAGCAGAATGGGAAATAGGAGACAAGACCATAAGCAGTTTGATGTCGCCGAAGTTCAAGACAGAGAGGGGTGGGGATGAGACTGAGAAGTAAGTGGGAACCAGGCCACAATACTGGGTACCATTTTGGGAGCTCCTACTCCATGCCAGGCAATACACTTGGTACTTTACATATATAATCTCAGATATGTGGTGCATCTGAGTTGTGGAGAAGAGGTGGGAGATGGTCTATGTTTATTTGTCTTGCATAACAATCCTATTTCCTAGAAAATGTATAGAGCTTTATTGTATGCAAAACATAAGTACATGTACAATATTGAATACTTACAAGAATCTGGTGAGGAAAATATTCCCATCATCCCCATGAAGTGTTGGAGAAAAATGAGACTTTGAGAGGTTTAAGAACTTGTCCAAGGTCAGACAGATCCACCTCTTAATAAGCACTCTCATCCACTATGTTATATTACCTCTCGAAGAGGGTCTCATGTGTCCTAGTAAAGAGTCTGGACTTGAGCCAGCATGTGTCAAAACCTTGGGACCATAGCCATTGGGTCTGGAAAAAGCCATCTCATTCTGATGCCAAAACTGGGCTCCCTCAGAATTGCTCAGACTTACCTATAATCAGTGGCAGCAGGGGCAGGAAGGACTTCATGAAACCATGGATGTGTTCTTCTTGGGGCCACACCTGACTCTCCCAGGTGAGGAAGGTCCCCATTTTCAGAGGGGACAGGGAGCTTCAGTGCCCCTCTCTGAGCCCAAAGAGGTAGTCCTCCTATCAACCAATACTGTAGAAGAAGCCAGAATTGAGGGTGGTAGGAGAGCTGTAAGGTATTTGAGTGAGTCATTTTGGGCTCAGAACTCTCTGTGCCTTTCCTTTGAAAATGGAGACCTTCCTCACCAGCGAAAAGAGAGAGGGGAGTGTAAGTGGGACCAGAGGCAAGGCCAACTTACCCACCAGGCACAGTAACAATACTTTCAAGGGACCACAAAAATATTTTAATTAAAATCAGAAGAGAAAAATGAACCGTAGATTCAGGAAGATATTTTAATATATAGTAATATATTCATCTATATTCCAACATAGTCATAAAACCTAATTTTTAATATTTTTTTACGAAGTAAGGTCCTCACGAAGGCAAAAGTGCTGTCTATGAAAGTAATAATGAGGCTGGTGGGTGAAAGTGATGGAGAGACAGGGAGGTGTGTGTGTGTGTGTGTGTGTGTGTGTGTGTGTGTGTGTGTGTGTG
>NW_024412572.1:5852494-5890886 GCF_014898765.1 Herpailurus yagouaroundi
TGTGTGTGTGTGTGTGTGTGTGTGTGTGTGTGTGTGTGTGTGTGTGTTTCAAGGCACAGATTGAGGCCCTGGAGTTTTGGGCTGTCATGTCTCCAGCTCTTAGACTCAGTCATACTTATGGTCACAGGCTGCCAGTGTCCATCTCACTGAACTCCACGTACCACGACAGTCTCTAAGAAACTTGCACCCTGGACCCTGGTGCCCTGCCCTGCATGGATCTGCATTACAGGAGCTGCACCCCTCCTTTCCTGGCACAGTGTCCACAGCTCTGGAATCCCACTTGTGTGGGAGCTGGACATAGGGCAGCAGGACTAATCCTTGAAATAGCTCAGGGAGGATTATCCCAGCCTCTCAGCAGCAGGCTGCACAGCCGGGCTCATCCCCAGGGAGGAGGAGGCCAGAGCAGGGTGGCTGCCCAAAGTAGGAAGACTAGGGAAGGTAGACTAAGTAGGAAGACCAGGAAGGGAACCCAGCAGAGGTTCTGCATGGGGCACTGCGAGAAGGGGGGCCTAAGGGGTGGAGCTAAATCCTCAGAGGTGAGATTATGCAAATCAAGACAATTCCAGGCAGAGATCTGAAGCTTGAAAAAAATCCAGCGGTGGGGGGTGGAGGGGGGGAATAACCTAAATTATAAAAATTTTAAAGTATGAAAGATGAAATAATCCCTTAAAGTACTTATTTAACAACCAAGTCATTCTGACACAATAAATCATATGTGAAATGTCCTCTCCCCACCCACACACACACCCAAGGCACCCACCTTTCCTGCCCCCTCAACTACCATTCAGGCTCTGGCAGCTTTTCTTTCTTACCATCTCATAAACCAAGCAAGTACTGAAATCCTGTCTTCTCCAGTAGATGACAAAGAAGGCAAGTCCCAATTTTCTGGAGCCCAATTCAGTGTAGGGAGAATACCTCCTGATCCTGAAAGTGTGTGAATCCACTTAATCACTATGCAAATTGGCCTTCTGGTAAGCTCATGTTTATGCATAGAAATGATAATCCAGATAGAAGGACCAGGTAAAAAGTGGGCTAGGAGAGCCAGGGATTGGGTATGAGTCATGGGTGGCTCCCGCAGGTTGGAGATGGGGGTGCAGGGGGAAAGGGAGGCTGTTGTTTCAATGTTTGGGTGGACATGCTGAGGACAGGAGGGTCTGGGTAAATCTGGGTGATTGGAGAAAGCAGAAGATGAGTGGTAGATCTGGGGCCCAGACTGCAGAGGCCTATGCTCTGGTAGACAACAGTCATTTGTGGGCATTGAGCACTTGAAATGTGGCTTGTGTGTGCCACTAAGGAACTGAACTGTTAATGCACTGAATTTTAAGTAACTTAAACATTAATTTTAAAATGGATTCAGTTATTGGAAAACTTAAATAATGTGTGAGACAACCTGGGTATGTGAATTTACTTTTTCAACCTAAATTTTGTGGAATCTAAATACAGACTGCGTATTTCCAATAAAAATTGAGGATCCCAACTGAAATGTGGTATAAGTGTAAAATACCAATAAACTTTTGGGACTTAACCTGAAAAAAGAAAATTTTCAAGTTATCGTTTATAATTTTTAATATGTTTAGATATATAGATTATATAAATAATTTCACTTTTTCTTCCCCCAATTTTTTTTTCTAAGTAATCTCTAAGCCCAACATGGGGCTCAAACTCACAACTCCAAGAATCCAGAGTTGCATGCTCCACCAACTGAGTCAGGCAGGTGCCCCAAAATTAATTTCACTTTTAAAAACCTTTCAAAAATGTGGCTACTAGAAGCTTCAAAGTCACACATTTTGCTCACATTATATTTCTTTTTTTTTTTAATTTTTTAATTTTTTTTTTTTTTTTTTTTTGAGAGAGAAAGACAGGGGCAAGTAGGGGAGGGGCAGCGAGAGAAGGAGACACAGAATCCGAAGCAGGCTCCAGGCTCTGAGCTGTCAGCACAGAGTCCGATGTGGGGCTCGAACCCACGAACCATGAGATCATGACCTGAGCAAAGTCAGATATCTAACTGACTGAGCCACCCAGGTGCCCTAACTCACATTATATTTCTATTGAACAGCTCCTCCCCAGATGTAAAGGCTGTTAACTCTGGCTTCAGATGGAAGAGAAAAATTAGTAAAGAAGGGCAGAAGGCTTTCTAGGACAGGGCCGAAGATAGCCTGGTGGTAGGAACAGGGTGGTGGGGAAGAAGGAAGAACAGAGACAGCTTGATGTGGCTATGTTAAAAATGTGTTTCAAGGGGCACCTGGGTGGCTCAGTCCATTAAGCATCCGACTTCAGCTCAGGTCATGATCTCTTGGTTCGTGAGTTCGAGCCCTGTGCCGGGCTCTGTGCTGACAGCTCAGAGCCTGGAGCCTGCTTCGGATTCTGTGTCTCCCCTTATCCCTGCTCCTCCACGGCTCGCTCGCTCTCTCTCAAAAATAAATAAATAAACTGTAAAAAGTCTTTTAAAAAAAATGTGTTTCAGGAGGCGGGCCGTGTCTGTTAGTTTATATCCTGAGGCTTGGGTACCTCTATACCCCTAGATCCATACCCCTCAGTGCCGCTGTGGCCTCCTCCCCCATTCTTTGTTCATGTGCTGGCAGAGTGTGTCCCACCTATAGTGGCCTAACCATTACTGGGCCACAAGCTTTTCCAGCACATGGATCATTGCTTCTTCCTCCTTGTAGGCACAGTATTAACATCACACCGTAGTTACAAGTGACATTTAGCAAATATTTTGCTGACAGATGGAATGACAGTCCAATTGCTGTTCGCTTCATTGGACTAACCAGTGTGTGCTGGGCTTAAGAGACCTTAAGGAAAGAGGAGGATGGGCCCTGAGAGATGGGAGGCAGAGGGGCCAGAGCCTGCTTGGGGAGGACTGTCCTCATCCCCTGGGGAAGTTCCAGGGAGCCCTAGGAAGTGGAAGAGGACCGTGTCTGTGTCAGTCTAATAACAGCCTCCCAGCCCATCTTTCATCTGCATTTTTTTTTTTTGCAGTAGCTTTCTAACTGGTCTTCTGCTTCCACTCTTGACACCTTCAATCTGTTCTCAACATGGCAGCCAGAGGTGTCCTTTTGAAGCATGGTAGGTCATGTGATTCCTCGGTTCAAAACCCTTATTTGAGAGTAAAGCCCTAGACTCTTAAAATTGCCTATGTGGGAACAGCCTCTGAGGTGACCCCCATGACCCCCACTGCCTGGTGTTCATGCCCTGTGCAACTCCTGCCCCTTGAGCGTGGACAGAACCTGTGACTTGCTTCTAACCAAGAGAATACAGCAAAGGTGACAGGACAGGAGTGACTACATGTACCTGATTACATTATATAAGAATACAAAATTGTAATAACATGTTGACAGGGGCAAGCCCTGGCTGCCTTTGAAGAAGTGGGCTGCTGTGTTACAAGCTGCCATATGGAGAGGGTCGAGAGGGCTGGGCAGCAAGGAGCTGAGGCAGCCTCCGGTCTGCCTCCACAAGAACTGAGCCCTTCCATTTCCATCCAGCAGCCTGCAAGGAACTGAATGCTGCCATGTGAGCTTGGAAGCAGATTCTTCTCCATTCAGGCCCCGGATGAGAACTCAGCCCTGGACAACACTTTCTGTTTTTAATTAAGATATAATTCACAAGGGCGCCAACTTCAGCTCAGGTCATGATCTCTCAGTTGGTGGGTTTGAGCCCTGCATCTGGCTCGCTTCTATACGTGTGGGACCTGCTTCGGATCCTCTATCCTCCTCTCTCTTTGCCCCTCCCTTGCTCACGCTCTCTCTCTCTCTCTCTCTCAAAAATAAAAATAAAATATTTTAAGAAATAATTTTTAGGGGCGCCTGGGTGGCGCAGTTAAGCGCCCGACGCCCGACTTCAGCCAGGTCACAATCTCGCGGTCCGTGAGTTCGAGCCCCACGTCGGGCTCTGGGCTGATGGCTCGGAGCCTGGAGCCTGTTTCTGATTCTGTGTCTCCCTCTCTCTCTCTGCCCCTCCCCCGTTCATGCTCTGTCTCTCTCTGTCCCAAAAATAAAATAAACGTTGAAAAAAAAATTAAAAAAAAAAAGAAATAATTTTTAAAAATATGTAATATACCATATAATTAGCCCTTTTCAGGTATAAAATCCAGTGGGTATGTAGTATATTTAGAAAATTGTTAAACGATCACCACTATCTAGTTCCAAAATATTTTCATCACACTGGAAACTCTATATCCATCCCATCAGAGGTCATTACCCATTCTCTCCTCCCCTGCCCAGCCTCCCCCCTCCCGCAAACCACTGGTTTCCTTCCTGTCTCTGGGGACATCTTTCCTGCTGCCTTACAGAGGACCCAGTTCACTCAAGCCCAGACTTCTGCCTTCCAAAAACTGTGAGATAATAAATGTGTGGTGTTTATAGCCTGTAAATTTGTGGTAAAGTTATTGCACAGCAATAAACAAGGAATACCGATTTTGGTGCTGGAACGGGGATGCTGCAGTAACAAAAAAACGGAGGAATGTGGGAGTGGCTTTGGAAGGGTGTGGTGGGCAGAGCTGGGAGAAATTTTGAGGAGGTGGTAGAAGGAGCCAGGATTGCCTTGATTTGACTGTTAGCAGCAGTGTGGACTTGGAGGGCTTGCCAGTGAGGATTAAAAGGAAGTGAGGATTTTATTGATAGCAACTGGAGGAAGGGGTCCTCATTAGGTAGCGGCAGAAAGTTTACAAACATTGTCTCCTGCAGCTCTGTGGAAAATAGAACATGTAAGTGATAAATTGGTTAATATAGCTGAGATTAACAAGCACAACACTGAGGTGCTGCCAGGTTGCTTCTAGCTACTTCTAGTAAAATGTGAGAGCAGAGAGATAAGTTGAGGCGGAAAATGGTTTAAAAACTGTTGAATGTCAGGACTTGATTTGGAAAATTCTCAGCCTCCTTACATAGCAAAAGGTGCTAAAATTAAGAAATGGCCTCCATGCACATGGAATAAATAAACACTGGTTTAGAAAAAAGGCAGAAGGTGTGAGGACACCATCTTTTGTTAGAACATCATGAAGATCAAAGGATCAGAGTAGTATTGAGTCACACAAAGGACTGTTTCAAGAGATTAAGGATGTGCCTCCCAGAACCTTTTAATCTAACCATGGGGCCTTGAGGAAGCTTAAGTGAGTTATCCTATGGCCATCTGAGCAGGAGCTGGGTAGAGAAGGGCTTATCTCACAAAGATCTGGGATATAGCTTTTGCCTAATGGAATAAACCCCACTGAAATCCACAGAAGACACACACAGTTTTTGAGAAAGCTGTTTCAGCAAGTGCACCACCAGCTTGAACTATAAGGAATAGAGTGCAAAATGAGAGGGGGCTGTAGGATCTTCCAAATTCTGCTGGCAAGAAAAAAAGCTCGTAAAACTACTCAGGTACATGGGGTATCTGCGTGCCCCAGTAGGTTGGCTCAGGTCATGATCTCATGGTTTGTGAGATTGAGCCTGGAAACAGGCTGTGTGCTGAGCGTGGAGCCTACTTGCGATTCTCTCGCTCCCTCTTCCTTAGCCCCTCCTCCCTCAAAATAAATAAATAAACTTAAAAAAAAAAAAACCTATTCAGAAGCAAATGCATATGAACTTTCATGAGAAAGGAAGGATGACCCAGAGGACAGTACCCAGAAAGCAGAGCCAAGAAACATGGATTATTCTCAGGTCTTAAAACCTAATCAGGGAACACCCAGCATTTGCTCATCTGGATTTCAGAACTACTGTGAACCAGTGATTCCTTTGTACCTCCTACATTACCCTTTTTTGAACAAGAATGTCAATAGCTGTTATCCCACCATTGTATGTTATGTTTATGGAGGCAGATAACTTGGTTTTTTATTAAAGTTTATTTATTTTGAGAGAGAGAGAGGGCACAAGCAGGGGAGGGGCAGAGAGAGAGAGGGAGAGAGAGAGAATTCCAAGCAGGCTCTGAGATGTCAGCACAGAGCCTGATGAGGGGCTCAAACATACGAATTGTGAGATCATGACCTGAGCCAAAACGAAGAGTTGGATGCTTAACCAACTGAGCCACCCAGGCACCCCAGAGGCAGATAACTTTTATCTTTCGTTTTACAAGTCAAGTAAGAGGAACACCTAAAGGAAGCTCATCTATACCTAAACCTGCTTTAGATGAGTTTCTGGACTTTGATCTTGGGGGGGAGGCATGAATTTATTTTGCAAATGCGACGGACATGAGTCACTGGGGGACAGAGGGCAAAGTGGACAGACTCTGAGGTGACCCCCATGACCCCCACCTCTTTGTATTCACACCATTGCATAATCCCCTTTCCTCAGGTATATGGGCAGGACCTGTGCCTTGCTTCTAATTGATAAAGTTCACTAAAGGTGACAGTTTATATGTGATTATGTATCCATGATTATATTACATAAGATTCTACACCTGTCTTGCCAGGGCCCTGACTCCCTTAGTGGCTTTGAAGAAGCAGGATTCTTTGTTGGGAGCTGCCATATGGTGAGGGCCACACAGTAAGGAGCTAAGAGATGCCTCCAGTAGATATCCAGTTGACTGAGGGCTTCCATTCAGCAGTCTGCAAGCAACTGAATGCTGCCACATGAGCTTGGAAGCAGATCCTCCCTTAGTTGAACCCTATATAAGAACCCAGCTCTGGGGCGCCTGGGGGGCTCAGTTGAGCGTCTGACTTCAGTTCAGGTCACAATTTTGTGATTCATGAGTTCAAGCCCTGTGTCGGGCTCTGTGCTGACAGTCAGGGCCTGGAGCCTGCTTTCGATCCTGTGTCTCCCTCTCTCTCTGCCCCTCCCCCACCTCTCTCTCTTTCAAAAAATGAATAAACATTAAAAAAAAAAAAAAAAAGAACCCAGCTTTGCCCAAAACTTTGACTGCAACCTTACAGGGAATCCAGTTAAGCTGTGCCCAGACTTCCAGCCTGCAGAAGTTGTGAGATGGTGTGTGTCGTTTGAAGCTGCTACATTTGTGCAACCCGGCAATACAGCACTGATACAGCCTACAGCCCCTTCTCAGTCTGAGCCTCCCCCACCTTCTCAGGGCAGGAGTGCCACTGGGCCCCAGGTTCTCTCTACCATAGCCACACGGTCCCTTGCTGGTCTTCAAAACCACCAGGAAACACCTGCGTCCTGGTCTTGGCACTTGCTCTTCCTCTTCTGGACGCCCTTCCTGCACATAAATACATGACTCACTCCTTTGCCTCATTCAGATTATGGCCTAAATTTCACCATTGCAGTGAGGTCTTCCTTTGTCACCCTTTAAAAATTGTAGCACACCTCTACCTGTCCCCAACACTCCCTACCTCCCTTTCTTTATTTTTTATCATCATTTTTGTTTGTTTTATTTTTTACTGTAGCATTCCCAGATCATGGGATGTGCTCATTAAGTACTAGGAGAGAAAATAAATGAACCATAGGGATTCGTGGATGTTGGGGATGGTTAGGATAATGAAGAGGAAGAGACCGTAAGGCTGGAGGACATTTCTAGCTGGTAGATTTCTATTGAGTCTAACTTCTAACGTACTTTCCCTGGACATACTCCCTATTATAGAAAATCTGATCCTGCAAGTTGGAGCTGACAGTGTGTCTATCCCTATGTCCTATAAAATAGCAATGGCTATAAACACCGAATTACTTGAAGCATGTCCAGGGATTAACACCTAGTAAGTGGTTGGCAGTGATGGATATGCCTGTCATCTGACCCATTGTACACATGCGGACACCCAGATCCAGAGAAGTCAGTAAAGTTGACTAAGGTCACTCATTTATTTTATTGCAGATCTAGGAACCAGAAAGGCACTCTCCTGACTCACAGTCCACAGTTGAAGAAGTGGCTTACCAGGAAAGCTTCCCTAGGAGGGGTCAACCCACAGCAGCTGTGAGTTCAAATCCAGCTCTGCCACCAAAGTGCCCCATGTCCTGGTCAAGCTTTGTCCACCTGAAGAGAAGCTGATGTTACCCACTGAGCTGAAGGCGGGTCACTTTCTGACCAAACAGAGAAGATGAGGGCGCTGCATTTGCCGGATGCTAGAAGCCCCATGTAGACACACGAAAAGGTAAGAAGCCCTGACCCACAGAGGAACAGGGCCCTCTGGGAGCTGGCCAGACAGGCAGGCAACTGAGGAAACCACAGGGCCCTCCACAGGTCTTCCTCTGTCCATCTTCCTCTACACTTCCTTCTCTCCTCTTCCTTCCTCCTTCTGCCTGACTTCCTCTTTGACTCTCTGTCCCTCCTTCTCTCTTGTTTCCTCTCTTCTTTATCTTCTTCTCTTGGGTTTCTCAGTCCCTCCCTTCTGCTCCCTCTGCTGCCCCTCTTCCTGCCTTTCTCAGCCTCCTCCAAGCCCAGTCTCTGTGAGGCAGCACACCCCTCTCCAGACCCCAGGGCTGGTTGTGGTCTACGGGGAGCTTCAGTCAATCTGTGGAGAATGTGTGTACATGGACTGAAGTAATGGACTGAAGTAATTCCTGTGCATGGGGAATGCTTTGCTCCGACTTCTTCCCAGCCAGGTCAGTGATGTGATGGAGGCATCTGCACTGGGGTCTACACTTCAGAGACCAGTCACAGCCAGAGGTCAGGACTGCATTGTGGGAAAATCGATGAACCTGTTCCTCTCCTAATCGAGCTGTGTGACTTTGAGAAAGTCACCTAACTTCTCGGAGCCCCACTTTCTTTATGTGCAAAATAGAAATAATAACCCACCTCAGTGGGTTTTTTGAGGATTCAGTTCAATCAAATAAGCATTTCCCTAGCAATTTCAATGTGCCAGACACTATGTTAGTTGCAGAGGAAAACAAAGATGGATTAGATATGCGCTCAAAACTCAAGGCAATTGGGAGAAACTGACATTTGAATTAAGCTTTATTCAAGCAGAATGAAAAACGCTAAAGAGAGGTGTAGGAAAATGTACTATGGGAACAGAGGAATATGGGATGAGCCCTGATTGGGGAGAAGGGTGAGTATTTCAGAGGTGTTTTGTCAAACAGAATCACAATAGGCAAAGGGAGGGATGGAAGACAAAGATCGAGGAAGGGATGTGAGCCAAGCTATGTAAGCATGAAGAGGGATAGTGTTTGGAGGAATGTCCTGGTTTGGGTAGAATATAGGATATGGGAACCTATACACATAGTGAGAGACAGGAAAGGTAATTGCTGTCCCATCGTACCAATATTTTGTAGGCTTTTAGACCTTTTGATTGTAATCCACAGCAAGAAATCCATGTTATATCTCTGGTCAGTACATAAATATATACATCTATGTATAGATAGACCTAACTGAATCAGAAATTTCAAGAGATAGTATCTAGCCTTAGCACATGTTATATACTCTACTTTCTTTTCCGTTCTATTTACTTTCTTTTTTTAAATTTTTATTTATTTATTTTGAGAGAGAGAGAGAGTGTGTGCAAGTGGGGAAGAGGCCGAGAAAGAGGGAGAGAGAGAATCCCAAGCAGACTCCATGCTTTCAGTGTAAAGCCTGACACAGGGCTCGATCTCCCAAACTGTGAGATCATGACCTGACCTGAAACCAAGAGGCAGATGCTTAACTGACTGAGCCACCCAGGCACCCCTTTGATTTCATATTTTTAAATGACCCATTACATTGATTTCATGACCCACTACTGCCCGAGTTTTGCAAAGTACCGCCGAGGCAATGGGAAACCATTGAAAATTTTGTAAGAAGGTAGTGACACAACTTCCTTTGGGAACCCCCTCTGGTGGTGGTATGGGGAGTGGTGAGCAAGGGCGGGATAGGAGGCAGAGTGAGCCATCATGTGGCCATGGTCACTGTCCAGGAGAGAGCACATCACCAGGGCTGGGACTGATCAATGAGCCCCAGGAAAGAGCTTTGAATGTAGTTGTCCTCAGCACATGCTTCTGGAGTTGGAAAGTGTGAAGTGCTGTCTGTGGCCATGTTGAAATCCCTGGAGGATGAGGGCAGGAGACGATCATTCTCCTGGAGCAGATCTCACGGTGGCTTCTGGGTGTGCGGCCGGCCCAGGAAGAACCCCCAACCCCGGCCTGTCATCTTGCTAGGGCTTCCCTTGGACGCAGTGACGACTGACGGAGAGAATATGGCAGAAGGCCATCCTCACGGTGATCCCCATCCCCTCCACCTGCGTGTGCAATCTTCTCCATTCTTCCACATGGTTTTTCAGATCCAGGCCCAGCCCTCCGACTGCTGCCTGTCTTCCTCAAAGAATAGGACTTGGGGTCCTATTCTCTGGGCTGTCATTATGCTCAGCCCCTGACCCAGGACTCTGGGTGGGGCAGACTGAAAAGAACATGTTTCTTAATACCAGATAGCTTGGCTCCAGGCCTCAGTTTTACTACTTAGTAGCTGTGTGATCTTGGGGAAGTCACTTCACTTCTCTGAGCCCCGTTTTCCTCATAGTTAAGATGGGGTCGACCATACCTCTTACCCGTTGATAAGATTAGCGGCCGCAGGTTCTCTTTTTCTCTCTCTATCCTCTTCACTTAGTGAATCTTATCAATACTTGTGACTTCAATTAAAAAAAAATTTTTTTTTTTACTAAAGCATAATTCACGTAAGTAAAGCTCTCCTGTTTTCAGTGTCCAGTTCTGAGTTCTGACACATGCATGTGGTCAAGTAACCACCACCACAATCAAGATATAGAGCAGTCTCATCCACTTCCAAATCTGTGCCCTCCTACCACATGGCAGTCAGTCCACCCCGCTCCCCCTCCCATACCACTGACCTGATGTCCATCACTAACGATAATTTTTGCCTGTTCTAGAATGTCACGTAGATTGAATTATACGTATGCACTCTGTTACATCTTTCACTAAGCTTAATATTTTTGACATCCATCCACGTTGTTACAGGTACCTGTAGTTTGTTTCTTTTTGTTAAAATCCGTATTTATGGATATAGCACGATTTGTTCATCCATCAATCGCTGTACATTTGAGTTGTTTCCATTTTGGGCTGTTATGAATAAAGCTGCGATGAACATTATTTTTCAAGTCTTTGTGAGGACAAATGTTTTATTTCTCTTGGGTAAATATCAAGGAGTGCAATTGCTGGGTTGTCTGTTTAACTTTTGAAGAAACTGCCTTACTGTTTTCCAAGATGGTCGTACAATTTTACATGTCTGCCAATAACGTACCAGAGCTCTGGTCATTCCACATCCTGACTAACATTTTGTTTTGTCAATTTCTTAAAGTTTGGGCCCTTGTAGTGAAATGGCCTCTCACTGTGGTCTTCATTTTGCATTTCCTTAATGACTAATGATACCGAGCACTTTTGTTTTCTTTAAATAGGCTTCACACCCAGCACAGAGCCCAACACAGGGCTTGAACTCACAACCCTGAAATTAAGAGTCGGATGCTTTGCCGACTGAGCCAAAAAGGTGCCCTAATACCGAGTACTTTCTATGTACTTTCCAGCTGTCTGGATAGTCTGTTTTGTAAAGTGCCTATTCTAGCCTTTTGCATGGCTGAAATTTTTTATTAGCCAGTTTGCTTCTGTCCAAACGCACTTCTGGGCTCTGGATAGATATGCCCAGGGTATTCTTGATGCTTCTGCTTAGATGTTTCAAAGAGACCTCTGCTGAACAAAAAGCTAAACTCATGACCTTCTCCCCTACTCTTCCTTCACTCTCCAGCCTTGGTCCCCCAACTGAAACGTCTTTTAGAAATAGCCTCACTTTCCACACAGTGGCACAGACCAGACACTTAGGGGTCATTCCTGATATCTCTCCTCCTCTATTCTCCGGACCCCAACAGCTCTGTCTCTCTTTTCTTTCTGCCTATCTCTTAGCACGTTCAATCTCTCTATCCCCACTACAGTCTATGCCACCATCTCTTACCCAGTTACAGCAAGAGCCTCCTTTCTAAGGAGTCTTCCTCTATTCAGGCTGTTCTAACATATGACACTTAGTGTCAGACCTTTTTAAAACACAGATTTGATCACATTACTCTCATGTTTAGATTCTTAATGCCTTCCCATAATTTCTAGGATAAAGATAAATTCTTTAATGTGATTTGTAGGTTTTCTTTTAGCTACTATGCCAGGCTTTCTCCTATCTCAGGGCCTTTGCACATTCTGTCCCCTCTGTCTGGAACACTCTTTCCTTTTCTTCACCTCACTAACACCTGCTTATTCTTCAGTTCAGACATCACTTCCTCAGAGAAGTGTCCCCTAATTCTGAGGCTAGATGAAGTCCTATTACTATATGCCCTTAGAGAACACTATAATTTTCTTAGCTTATAAATATATATGACAGCTTATAAATATATATGACATTTTAACTTTCTAGTTAATGTCATTCTAAGTTTAATAATAATTTAAGTTATTGGAGCACTTGGGTGGCTCAGTCAGTTAAGCGCTTGACTCTTGATTTTGGCTCAGGTCATGATCTCACAGTTTGTGAGTTTGAGCCCTGCATGGGGCTCTGTGCTGACAGCATGGAGCCTGCTTGGGATTCTCTCTCTCTCTCTCTCTCTCTCTCTCTCTCTGCCCCTCCCTGCTTGCTCTCTTTATCTCTCAAAATAAACATTAAAATTAAAAAAAATAAAAGAAAATAATTTAAGCTATTATTATAATATTACCATTTATCTTTATATTATATAATGTAAATTTTAAATGGAAATATGAGCATTTAACTCATATTTGAAATCACCAAAATTATATGATTCACATTTCGTAGCTTGTGCATGTGTATGAATTTCATTCTTACGGAACAATGGAAATGCTGCACAAAATAAACTCCAATGTTTTTATTTCACTTTTTGACACACTCACATTCTACCCGCATGCTCTACCTTTGAGTTGTTGATGAGTAAGTCAGGTCTGAAAGGAAAAAGAGCTATAGGTCATCCCCTCCTTGTATGTAACCATTTTTAGCCTAAGTATGGGCTAATATAGGGATGTAACAACAGTTGGAAAGGGTATCAGAGGCTCCCTTGGTCATTCGTGTATCCTCAAATGTCATTGCTTTCTTTCTGTGTACAGTGTAAGTTCTGGTTTGAATGGAAAGCATGGCCTCTCGGGTTTTTGGGTGTCCCTGCTCATCAGTCATGGACACCCCTTCCTTGTGCTCTGCCCATAGCGTGGGTTCACCAGAATTCTGGGCTTCCGGGGCACTGCAAAGGCTGAATGGGAATGGGGTGGCAAGGAATGGCAGACATTCATACATGTCCTCTGTCTATGTGCATGCTCCATTGTCCCACTGGACTTCAGTTAGAAAACACAAATTTCAAGTTGTTCCCATTAATGACTTCAGGATGGGGACAGCAGAGCATCATACTTAGTGCAAGTCTCAAGCACAGGACCCCGTGGCTGCACAGATCACACTCTAATGAAGGTGGCCCTTCCTAACATACATACATAGTGTCAATAAATACGCATCACATGAATGAATGAAGGGTTGTCACCTGATACAAGAGACAGTTCCTTTGGTTTTGATAAAAATTAAGGACCTCCCTCTTCTACTACCTTGGAGAGTCAAGGCAAACTTCAGATGGGCACCACTGCCTGGAATTCCCTGTCTTGGGGAGAGACACTTCCTCTAATATTTCAAGTGGAATAAGAGAAAAGGGAGTGAGGGGGCAGAGAAAGCCTGACAAGTCTCGCCTGTCAATTAATCACTGCACTTTGCACATACAGCATGTAACATCTTGTAGCCTGTGCTCTTATGACATGGCCTAAGTGTGAATTAAGCTTCACAGCTCACTGCCTTCATCCACTTCCTCCCCTCCCTTTCAGCCTCCACCCTGGCTCCAAGAGAGAGAGCTGAAGATGCTCCTTCATTAGCAGGGGACCTCTCAGACCCATCCTGGAGGGGATGGGGAGCACAGAAGCTCAGCCAAGGTTAGACTCACAGGCTGCTGGGGGATGCTCAAATTGTCTCTGGCCTTGACTTCTGGTCCACAGTTTGGCCTATGAAGGAAGATCTCTGAGAACTGTAAAGGCCAAGAGGTAGAAGACCTCAGCTCCAGATCTGGCTTTACTCTACACACTCGGTTGTGTGATCTTAAGCAACTGATATTTCCTTCCTGGGCCTTGTTTTCTCCTCTGTCCAATGAGAAAATGAACTAGATAAGTTACCTACAAGCAGTTCCCAGAACCTGCAATGTCTCAAAAATTTCACTGGTTAGGAGAAGGGAGAGTCTCCCCAACTTCAGTCAGTGGTAACAACAACAACAACAACAACAATGACAGCAACAAAAATAATGGCAGACACTTACTGAGTACTTATGGCCCCAGGTGTTAAGTGCCTTACGTGCATTAACTCATTTAGTCATCACAATATTCCTATAAGATGGATTTTACCCATTTTCAGATAAGGAAACTGAGGATCTAAATTAAATGACTTGCTCAGGGTCACATAGCTAGTAAATGACAGAGCAGGGATTTGAATCCTGGCCCTAGAGTATACTTACTTAACCACACTCTTCCCGTTTTATCTAACTACCTGCCCATCCATCCACCCACCAATCCGCTAATGCATCCATCCATCCATCTATCAATCCATCCACCCATTCATCTGATTTCTGTGTAAGAGTTTATATGATAAAAAGGATTCTGCTGAAAAAATTATTTAAAAAATAATAAAAATTTGAAAACTACTGAACATCACCATTCAAACTGGAGAAGCCCTAAAGGGTGGGGTGCTTCCCACTTCCTGGGTCATTCTTAGAGCAATTTCTGTGGGTTGGGGGTGAGAAAGAGTTGGCAGCAATCAGAAATAGGGAATATTTTAAAACAATTTGTCAAACGTGACACCCACAGCTTGTGTGTAGACAGACGCTATGTAAGAAAGCTCAGGCAGTTTGGATCTGGCTTCCCCCCTCCTTCCTTCTTTCTTATCTCCCCTGTTCTCCAGGGAAAATAGAGCTGGAAGGGGTTTAGGGATTGACTTGTATAGTGAAACTTCAGAGGGCTGAACTCAGACCAGTGGGAGAAAGGGAAAGGAAAGCATGTCACAGCTCAATAGAAGAAATATCTTCCTAGCCATTTTGCCATCCTAAAATTAGATAACCATCTTGTGATGCAGAGACTCTGTTGTGGGAAAATTTGGGCAGAGACTGGTGATCAGGAATGATGTGGTGGGGATGCTTGCATTTGGGTGTAAGGGTGTGCTAGAGTAGGTGAGCTCCCAGGTCCTTTCTCCTAGATCCAGTGACTCAACCTCCACCTCCTCACTCTACTGTGGGACTCCTGAGGTCCAGAGAATGGCACACCCTGGCCCCAGCTCTGGAAGCTTATCAGGAGTAGAGAGAACAGATTAAAACCAGTAACCAGGATTCTAGACCTGCAGCTCCAACTCGAAGCTTTCTCAAGTATTCTCTCTGTTTTTTTAAGTTCATTTATTTATTTTTGAGAGAGTGAGAGTGAGAGCGAGCACATAAGTGGGGGAGGAGCAGAGAGAAAGGGGGACAGGGGATCTGAAGCAGCCTCCAGGCTCTGAGCTGTCAGCATAAAGCCCATTGCAGGGCTTGAATCCATGAACCATGAGATCATGATGTGAGCTGAAGTCAGATGCTTAACCAACTGAACCACCTAGGTGCCCCTCAAGTATTTTCAGTGACACTCCACAAAAGTCCCCCTCAAAGAAGGAGGAAAATTATTTCTATGCCCTTCTCACTGTAGGTCTTTCTGGATTGTCTCAATGTGCTTGTCATAGAGGCTGTGACCTTCTCCAAATTTAAGACAGTCCATTTACTGGGGCTAGAGATAGGGAACAATAAGGGAGGGGTGTTCCTACCTTCTGCTGAGCCCACGGATTCCATTTGGTTTACTGCCCTAGCAATTTGTTCGCTACTTTTCAGTTCATAAGAGCATTCATAGTCATGAGCTCAGGGAATACCAACATTGACCCATTTCACAGATGACGATGGGAAGCTCAGAGAGAGTGACTCACACACGTGCCATGACCAGAGGGGTAAAATCAGTTTTCTGACTCCAGGGGCCACTCCTAAATGCTAAAAACTATTAAGCATTTACTCTGTCCCTGATATTGTCCTACTACAACAACCCCATGATACCCATTGCATAGAGATTCAGACCAGTTAGATAACTTCCCCAAGGTCACATTGATTGGAAAAGGAAGAATGAGAGTTCAAACCCACATCTGCCTTTTCCAGAACCTATGTTCTTTTCCATGACTCTATTTCATTCTTAAATCCAGAGAAGCCCCAAGAAAATGGTATCTTGGGAGAGCAGGGTATGAGGGGTCTGTTCAAGCCAGAAATCTTGGGAGGCCTCCACAATGTCTCAGGACCTGGCAGGACTAGCATAATCCATCAGGTGGGCAACTAGGGATGAATAGGGCTTCCCTAGCCCAAAAGCTGATAGCAAGAAGGCCTCAGAGACTTCTTCTGAGGCCCGTACCATGAACGGCATCTCCTCAACTGATCCTTGCATGTGAGATGTGGAAAAAGTCACCTCTCAGGCTGCATTTAAAGGAAGCCCTGGCTGAAAAAAAAACCAGAACAGCTTTGTCTGAAGGGGGATTTCTGGCTCTGTTATTTACTAGCCTTGGGAAAGTCACTATTTCTTTGTGCCCCTGTTCCCTTTCCTGTAAAATCGGGTTAATAAAAATATTCCATAGGCATATTGTGCGGACTAAATGAGATCGTGTATCTGTGAAAGTACTTTATACATAATATAGCGTTAATTACTTAGTAATAAAGCTGATTTTTATTGGACACATGCTCTGTGCCAGACATTGTTCTAAGTGCTTCACATGCTTTATTTCATTTAATCACACATACAGCATAAGGTCATTGCTGATCAACACTCCCCCAAAGTATTGTCTCCACGTTGGATGTCCTAATATGTGGTGCAAAGGAAAAGGGGTAGGAGCTTAGAATGGGAGACTTGGGTTCTAGTCGTGCTTCTGCCTTGACTGGCTGTGTAACTTCAAGAAAACTACCCACCCTCTCTAAGCCTTGTTTGCCACATCTGAAAAACATGCATATCTTGCTCACCACTCACTGTCAATCAAATAAAATGAATATGTGTTATTGCACAACACATGCACTGTTTACTTATCCTTAAAATAACCTATGATACACATTTGGTTATTATTTCC
Source organism: Herpailurus yagouaroundi (assembly GCF_014898765.1). Taxonomy (NCBI): domain Eukaryota; kingdom Metazoa; phylum Chordata; class Mammalia; order Carnivora; family Felidae; genus Herpailurus; species Herpailurus yagouaroundi. The sequence goes on from NW_024412572.1 coordinate 5,869,508, forward strand.
ACTTTATAGTTGAGGGAACCAAGGCCCAGAGATACTTAAAAGCATAAAGTGAAGTATAAATGTTAGCTAGAATTATCATCACTATTATCATACAACAATAAGGCAACACCTGTGAAAACAGATCCAAAAGGTTATAAGGAGAGACCATATTTACTTTACTTCCCTGTAGGCTGATAGCCTAATGTATTTCTATCCCTGGCAACAGAATACATAAGAAATATATGTGAGCCAGGAGAACTTCTTGTCTGTGGGGCTTAGTTGCTCTTCTGCCCGGAGGCAGAGGGTTGGATGAAATGATCCTGAGTGCCCTGTCCAGTTGTTAATAATCCATCAAATCTTCTGGACAAGAGCAATACTGCCACTTTCGACCCCAGCCCCCCAGCCCCACCTGCCCATCTGGAGAATTGTCCAGTCAGAGTGAGGTGTGAAATCTGTGGGCCTTCTGTGCTGATAGGAGAGGATTTGTCACCAGCCATGGCAACACCCTCTGTTCTTGTCAGGTAGGTGGGGAAGGAGAGAGGTACCCTGAACCAGAAAAACCAAATGCCTTGCTATTCCTGCAATGAGACATTGATCATCAAAGACCTCATAAATATCCCTTCTGCTCCCATAAAACTGCCCTAGAATTAGGACTTTACAAATGTATATGTCAAAGTTAAGAGGAAATCTAGAAATGACTTTGTTCTACAGTCTGTTTTTATACGTTTTTATTGTTGTTTACGTATACATGTAGACAAGTACACGCACAACACACAATTTAACCAAGGTCCCACCATGTCATTTCAAAGGAGAGACATCTCTTTTAGGAATTCTTCCCTACAAGTAAGCATAATTGGTCATTATCTTCTCCCCAACTGCACTTCTTCATTCATTAAACATATTATTTGAACATCCATTGTGCTCTAGGCCCTGGGATTAGTGCAGATGTGGGGTGGGTGTTCAGATTTATAAGGCACTAATTTTTGCCCTCCACAAGATTGCAGTCCAGGAGGAGAAGACACCTATACAGATAGCTATATAACAGAGCAGTGAATGCCAGAAAGAGACACATAATAAGGTGTTTTGAGAATCTAAAGAAAGAAGAGGAAACGGAAGATACTCATGGTGTAAATGGCACTTTTACTGAGGCTTGGTGGGACAGGATTTAGATATGCAGGGATTCAGGGTGAGGAAGCCACGTTAGCCAGAGTAGAAAGTACAAGAAAGAAGAGTGTTATTGGATTTGGGGAGGAGTAAATGGTCCAGTTTGACTGGAACCTACCTGGAAGTGATGGAACATAATGCTGGAAGATAGTCTAGAATGCAGTGGCAGAGAAAGAACAGTCTGAGCACTGGAGAGAAAACACATGGCATGGCTCAGGGAAGGGTAATCCCAAGCTCACTCTTAGGCCTGTCTCATCCAAGGTTCCTCACTTCTCACAATGTATGAGAGATGAGTCTGTGCATTAGGGTCTGAAGACAAAGTTCCAGCTGCAGCTGTCCCATCTAACAACCATCCTGCTTCAGAAAAGTCACAGCATCCTTGGGCCTCAAATTTTGTGTCCTAAGAGGGGAATCATAATCCTGACCCTGCATTCCTCAGAGGGTGGATGTGAGGATCAAATGATAATGCATATGAAGAGGTCTTGCAACCTGGAAAGTGCCACACAAAAGTAAGGCATTACTTTTATTTCCCTCTAGTCCAGGAGTCCTCCACATTTAGAGTACAACAGAATCACCTGAGTACTTGTTAAAAATGTAGTTTTTTGGCTTCTGGCCAGTTAAAAATTTTTTTTCTGGCCAGTTATTTAAGGACAGAAGCCAAAAATTAGGACTGCACTCGCCCTCCTACTCTCAATAATTAGAAAATTGTTATATTCCAATATAAACATATATTTGAAATCCAATTTCCAGACATTGGAAAACTATCAGCACAGGATTATGATTCTTGAGACAAGGAAAACAAACTAGGTGAACCCTACAATCATCTTGGCTCACTGCCTAGAGAAACTTTCAAGATTGTAGGACAGGGAGAGGGAGCCAAAGCAGGACATGATGGTCTCTCTGAGTTGAGGACACAGAGAGTGGAGGAGGCTGGGGTGGCTGGAATCTATAGGGCAGAGTACTAGAGAAGAGAGAGTTACATAAAGAAAGAGCTCCAGGAATCTGCAGATAGCCTTCTTGAGTCTGCTAAGCCATACATACACAGAGTGAAACTCTATGTGACTGAGTAATTAATGACTGTGGGGGTTTAAGGTGAATAATTTCAGGGCTCGGACAGACTGGAAAAGATTAGAGTTCTGAACATCCAGACTGCAAATACCTTGATGCTGTTCAATCAGTTGATAGAATGATCACATCATAGTAGTAAGGATAAATTAGACAAGAGTAATGATTACTCTTAGACTTGCCTTATATAAAGCTTAAAACAAGTTTTGAGAGGATTGAGTGGGTCCACAAGTAACAACTACCTGCAAAAACAAAGTCCAACACTGTTTAAAGGAAAACAACAAAATTCAGCACTCAATAAACTCACATTCAAACCATCCAGCTTAGAATGAAAAAAATCACTAGATATGTGAAGAGGCAGAAAAATAAGACTTCAAACTAGAAGAAAACATAAACATAATGAGATGAGAAATGGAATATATAAAAAAGAGCCAAATGAAACTTCTAGAAGTGAAGCTATCTAAACTGAAGCACAGACAGAAAAAACACACACAAAAAACTGAGGCCCACTGATCTGTGGATCAATATTGATCAGGTTAGATAGTTTTTGCTGCTATATCTTTAAGTTTATTGATTTTAAGAAACTGTTAATGCCCCCCGAGTAAAACCTTCATTTCAAATATTGTATTTTTACCTCTAGAAGTTCCACTTATTTTTTTATATTTCTCACTTCCTTCATCATTGTATTCATTGTATTTCTTTACTTACACATATTTATGACAGCTATTTTTAAATCTTTGCTAATTTCACCTGTCTTTCATTTCACATGTTGTTTCTACTGATTTTTCTTTTCCTCATATTAGATTATAAAATGATTAGATAATAACAATGATTAGATGATAACAATGATCATCATATCCAATGATCCCTGGAGTGCCTGGGTGGCTCAGTTGGTTAAGCCTCCGACTTGAAGGCTCCAGTCATGATCTCACAGTTTGTGAGTCTGAGCCCTGTGTCAGGCTCTGTGCCGACAGCATGGAGCCTGGGGCCTGCTTTGGATTCTGTGTCTCCCTCTCTCTGCCTCTCCCTTCCCCATGCTTTGTCTCTATCCCTCAAAAATAAGTAAACTTAAAAAAAACAAAAAGAATGATCACTGACTTCTTACCACAAAATGTAAGCCAAAAGACACTGGAACAATATCTTTAAAGTGTTGGAAAAAAATCAAAGTCAAAAATTCTATATCCATGAAAAAGAAATTTTCAACAATTGAGGAGACATAAATAATTTGCCTGACAAAAAACAAAAACAAAAACAAAAACACAGCAACATAACAGCATGTGTCACCAACAGACCTGACTATACAACTATACAATATGTTAAAGTTCTTGAGATGGAAGGATAACGATACCAAATGGAAACTTGAATCTATAAAGAAATGCAAGTGGCCAAAATGGCATATGTATGAGTAAATTAAAAAGATATTAAAATTTTAAAAAGTTTTTTAAAGATAATTGACTTAAGGTAAAAATGATAGCAACGTATTGTGGAATTTCTAATAAATATAGAAGTAAATCTATGACAATAGTAGCACAGAGGGTGAGAGAAATAGAAACAAACTGTTGTAATGTTTTTACATTATATGTGAAATACAATATTTGGACATAATAGGAATTTATTTTTTAAATTTTTTTTAACGCTTATTTATTTTTGAGACGGAGAGAGACAGAGCATGAACAGGGGAGGGGCAGAGAGAGAGGGAGACACAGAATCGGAAACAGGCTCCAGGCTCTGAGCTGTCAGCACAGAGCCCGACGCGGGGCTCGAACTCACGGACCGTGCGATCAGTACATCATGGGAATTTAAACAACAAATATTGTAAACTCTAGAGCAATGACTAAATAAATAAATGAGCAGGTAGTGTCAACAAGCCACTAGTAGAGATGAAATGGAGTACCAGAAAATATGCAAGCTAAATGAAGGCAGGAAAAAGATGAAAAAGAACTAAGAACAAAAGAAACACATAATAAAATAGCAATACAGTAGACATAAATCTAACCATATTGATAATTAAATTAAATGCAAATGATCTAAGCATGCCAATTAAAAAAACAGATTGTCAGGCTGGATTTTTAAAAAGCCAGTCCAAATACATGTTATGTATAAGAAAAAATACTTTTAATTTGAAGATATAGATAGATTAAAAGTAAAGAATCGGGGGGGGGGAGGGGTGTAACATGCTGTATTGTGTTTCTGTGGCCGTCCAAATTTATTATCTTACAGTTCTGTAAGTTAGAAATTTAACATGGGTCTTACTAGGCTAAAATGAAGGTGTCAGCAAGGCTGCATTCCTTTTTGAAAACTCAAGGAAAACTCAAGTTAGCTTGCCTTTTCCATCTTCTGGAGACCACTCATAGTCCTTAGCTTATGGTCCCTTCCTCCATCTTCAAAGCAAGCAAAGCAGGTCTAGTCCTTCTCACATCACACTACCCTGACCATTCTTTTGTAGTCATATCTCCCTGTGACCACAACCACAAATGATTTTCTGCCTTTAAGGAATCATGTGGTTATGTTGGGCACAGGTGTGCCCAGAGCAAAATCCAGGACAATCTCCTTGATCTCAGGGTCCTTAATTTTAATGGCATCTGCAAAATCTCTTTTGTCATGTAGGGTAACATAATCACAGGTTCCTGGGACAGTATATGGACATTTTTGGAAGCCATTTTTCTGCCCACCACACATGCAAACATTAATAATGAGAAAGCTGTGGGGCGCCTGGGTGGCTCAGTCAGTTAAGTGTCTAACTTTGGCTCAGATCATGATCTCACGACTCATGAATTTGAGCCCCATGTCGGGCTCTATGCAGACAGCTTAGAGCCTAAAGCCTGCTTCGGATTCTTTCTCTCTCTCTCTCTCTGCCCCACCCCTGCTTGCGCTCTGTCTCTCAAAAATGAATAAATGTTTAAAAGAATTTTTTAAATGAGAAAGCTGGAGTGGCTATCAGACAATTGCACACAGACATTCATCAAAATAGACCATAAATTAGACCATATAAAAGTTCCAAAATTTTCAATAAATTTTAAAAGATTGAACTCCTATGGATATGTTCTCCGACCATAAAAGAATTAAATTAGAAATGAATAATAGAAAGATTTGAAGATATTAAGAGAAATTTAAAAAATATTTTGCACTGAATAAATAAGAAAAATTTAGGATACAGATAAAACAGTGCCCGGTGAGAACTTCAGAGCTTTAAATACTTACACTGAAAAAGAAGAAAGACTTAAAGTCAATAATCTAAGCTTGCATCTTAAGCTAGTTTTAAAAAAGCAAATGGAGGGGTGCCTGGGTGGCTCAGTCGGTTAAGTGTCTGACATTGGCTAAGGTCATGACCTCATGGTTTGTGAGTTCAAGCCCCACATTGGGCTCTGTACTCACAGCTCACAGATCAGAGCCTGGATCCTGCTTCAGATTCTGTCTCTGTCTCTCTGCCTCTCCCCCACTCAATTTATGTCTCTGTCTCTGTCTCTGTCTCTCAAATATAAACATCAAAATATTTTTTTGAAAAAGTAAATGGAAACAAAAGTAGGTAGAAAAAAGAAAAAAGAAACATGAGAGCAAATCAATGAAATAGCAAATGGACAAACAATAAAGAAAAATCAGTGACACCAAACACTGGTTATATGAAAATATAAAAATGGATAAATATCTAGCCAGACTGACTTTTAAAAATACCCAAATTATCAATATCAGGAATGAAACAGGAGCCATCACTACACAGCCAACAGACATTAAAAGGCTAATAGGAACATATTATAAACAACTTTGTGCCAACAAGTTTGACAACTCAAATGAAATTGATACATTCTTGAAAGACACTTGTATTCATTTCTTATTGCTGCTGTTAGATTATGACAAACATAGTGACTTAAAGCAAATTTATTATCTTACAAATTTATTATCTTACAGTTCCAGAAGTCAGAAGTCCAAAATGCGTTTCACCTAGCTAAAATCGAGATATTGGTGTGATTGCATTCTTTCTGGAGGCTCTGGAGAAGAATCTGTTTCCCTCCCTTTTCTAGCTTTTATATGCCACCTGCATTTTCTGGATTCTTCTCCCCAGATAGCATCTGCCCCATTCTGACATCTGCTTCTGTTGTCACATCTCCTTTCTGACACTCTCACGGCCCCATTACAAAGACTCTTGTGATTACATTGGACCCATCCAGATAATCCTGGATAATCTTTCTATTTCAAGATCATTAATTTAATCACATATTTAAAGTTGCTTTTGCCATGTAAGGTAGCACATTCACAGGTTTTGGGGACTAAGACAGAGACATCTTTGGGTGGCCATTCTCCCTACCAGAGGCACAAATTACCAAAATGGATACACAAAGAAACTTATTGGTTGAATGGCCCTGTATCTATTAAAGAACTTGAATTTGTAGTTAAAAATCTACTCACAAAAAAACCCTCCAGGTTTGGCTTCAATGATGAATTATATCAAACATTTAAGGAAGAAATGAACTTTGACTCTTCATAGCAAACACAAAAATTAACCTGAAATAGATCACAGACCTAAACTTAAAAGCAAAAATGATAAAACTTCTAGAAGAGAATACAGAAGAACATGTTTTTGGCCTTGGGACAGGCAAAAAAAAATTTAGATAGAACACAAAAAATATTAAGTATAAAAGAAAATGTTTTTCTTTTTCAAGTGTTTTTCTTCATCAAAATAAAAACCTTTGTTCTTCAAAAGACAATGTTAAGAAAATTAAAAGGAAGATACTGACTAGGGAAAATATTTGTAATGTATACATCTGACTAAGACTGCTTTCCAGAATATATAAAGAACTCTTACAACTCAATACATAAGAGAAACAATTCAATAGAAAGAGTAGGCAGACAAAATAGATAAATGGCTAATAAGCACATGAGAAGATACCCAACAGCATTAGTCAGAAAAATATCTATTAAAGCCATTTTAAAGCTACTACTCACTCAAAGTGATAAAGTTTTAAAAGGCTAAAATTACCAAGTGTTAGTGAGGATGCAAAAACACCTGAAACTCTCATACATTTCTGGTGAAAATAAAAAATAGTACAACCACTTTGGAAAACAATTTGAGTTTCTTATTAAGTTAGATATATATTTAGTATATGACTCAGTAATTCCAATTCTAGGTTTTTCCTCCCAATAAAACATATGTTCACACAAAGACAGCTTTATTCAAAATAACCAAAACCTAGAAACAACCAAAATGTCCATTTTCAGGTGAATAGATAAATTATGGTTTATCCATACCACATAAGACCACTCATAAATAAAAAGGAACACACTATTGATACCATAACAGAATAAATGAACCTCAAAAGCATTATGCTGAGCACAAAAAAACAAACACAAAAGAGTATATACTCTATGATTGCCATTTACAAGAAATTCTAGAACAGGCAAAACTAATTTATCTTGGCAAAAAGCAGATGAATGGTAGACCAGGACTGAGGATAAGAGCAATTGACTGCAAAGGGGCATGAGGTTACTTTTTAAAATGATGTTAATTTTGATTACATGGGTGTATATGTTTGTTAAAACTCATTGAACTGTGCTTTCAAAGTGGGTGCATATTATTACATGCAAGCTGTAACTCAATAAAGTGGATTTTTTAATAAAAGAAAAAAATTAAAATTAAAAAATGAATCACATCCCTAGTGATTCCAACACAGCAGGACTAACATGGGGCCCAGAAATCTGCATTTCCAACAAGTCCTATGGATAATAATGCAGGCTGTTTTACTTATAGAAATAGTGTTGTCTCTATGAGCATCCAACTCATGAAGAACAAATCAACTAGACAAGCAAAGAAAATTCAGAAGAAAAGTGTTTCAGTTTTTGTGTACCCTCGTTCTATCCCTCAACTCCCATTCTTTAGTTGGGGGAATCATTACCGAAGGATCCTCCCTGGTACTCTGTTCTCCCAACTGTTGGCTCAGCTGTGGATAAGCCTCCTTCCTTCATTCTTTACAAAAGGAAATTTCCTAGGAAAATAAATGGGAAGAAAGCAAAATAAAAACATACTGCAGGTGCAGAGAAACCAATATATTTGCAGAGCACATATCCTTTCCCATAAGGTCATTCAAGTCTGGCACCAGATGGGCTTGGCTGGCCCAGCTCACTGGACACATGGTATTCACAAATAGGCCTACCTTGGGGGAACACAACCTGTGTGGAGAGTAGAGCAGTACAGTAACAGATATGCTAAGAGGACTTATAGCCCAGAGGAAAAGGTCATTTCTCTGCCAAATTAGATTAAAGTGCTCTATTTCATTCCTGAGTCCTTCCTGCTGTCTCACATATCTTCTTCATCTTCTGCCCCGCTCCCCCGTTCTGTCTACCTGTTGCAATCTTTTCCATCCTTCATAGCTTAGCTGAATAACACCTCTTCCTGATCAGATCACCGTAGTCAAACACAATCTATTCCTCCCCTGAGCTCCTATGGCACTTGGCTTGAAGAGCTCTCACAGAAATTATGATTTGTGTTTTAGTTGTTCATGTGCACACCATACCTATTGTATTTGATTATAATCTCCTTGATTATAGAAACCATAAATTTATTATCTATGCTAGGTATAGCCTGCATAGTTCCTAGTACATTACTTAGCAATTAATGGGTGTTTCATGTACATTTGTTGTAGTAACTTATGAATTATTCAGTTCATGCTGATTCATATCTCTGATCTTTTGCTCATTCTGTTCCCCCTTTCTGGAAAATCCTTTCCACTTTAAGTGTTACTTTCTGCAAGAAACTTTCCTAGATACTCCAAGCTGTTGAGCTCCTGTAGCACTCTGGGCATATCTCTATCTTATAATATACAACCACCATCATATATCAAAATTAAGTATTTACTACCTGTTTCACCTACTTAATTGTAAGCTTCAAGAAGCCAAAGATTCTGTCCTAGTCACCTTGATCTTACCATCACCTAGCTCAGTGTTTGTTAGAAGGATGCATTTCATAAATGTTTTTCTTTTTTTAATTAATTCATTTATTTTGAGAGAGAGAGAGAGAGAGAGAGAGAGAGAGCGAGAATCCCAAGCAGGCTCCACACTGTCAGCACAGAGCCCAATGTGGGGCTCGATCTTATGAACCGTGAGATCATGACCTTAGCCAAAATCAAGTGTCAGCTGCTCAACTGACTGAGCCACTCTGGTGCCCCCATAATTGCTTTTCACACAGAATAATCTCTTCAGAAGTTTCTGGAAGCATGAACCCATGACACACAGGGTTTGGTATATTTAGTTCATGTTCATATTAGAGTGGCCAAAATTGTCCTGAGGACAGTTTTGTCCAGAGAACACCCAGCATAAACAGACTTCTCACCCTAAGTTTCCTCTTGGCTGAATGAAGGACTAGATGTTCTCTAGGGTCCCCTATAGTTCTATGACTTTTGTGTCTCAGGGAATTCCCCAAAAGAATATATTGTTTAGTACAAAAGGGGCAAGTGTGACTTCTCCTTAGAAGGTCTTTTTCAAATTAAAAAAAAAAATACTTTTTATGTTTATTTATTTATTTTAAGAGAGAGAGAGAGAGAGAGCGGGGAAGGAGTAGAGAGAGGAGACAGAATCTCTAGCAGGCTCCCTGCTCTCAGCGCAGAGCCCAACGCAGGGCTCCATCTCACGAGCTGTGAGATCATGACCTGGGCGAAAGCAAAAGTCAAGGCTTAACCTACTAAGCCACCCATGCATTCCAGAAGGTGTTTAAGATGACCCCTAACCTCTGGGATGGCTGGACATAGGAAACAGAAATCATGACCTCTCAGAGTCCCATGACTTCCTCGTTTTAAATACATTTCTCTTTCCTTTTGCCACTTTCTCTCTCCCCCGCCCCCCGACATTCTCTCAGTCTCCCTCTTCTTTCCCTCTTTCCTTATCTGCTTCTCTTTTCCTACCCGTCCCACCGCACTCTCACAGCACAGGTACATCTACCTCAGCCGCTTTCCTTTTCTCCCCTGATTTATCTATCTCCAGTCTCTCGTTTATGCTGCCCCCGCGCCACCCTCCCGTCGCCCGACTCCCTCAGTCGTCTCCCTTTTCTCCTGTCAGCCCTGCAGGAGGCCGAGACTCCTCACGAAGCCCGGAGGTGGGAGGGTGGGTGGGTGGGCCCTGGCGCCGCGGTCCCGCCCCTCGGTGCGTGTGTGAATGTCTGTGTGGCCGTGACGCGGCGCCGGCGGCTGGGAGGGAGGCTGGGCCCGCTGGAGAGGGAGGTGAGCGGATCGCTGGGGCTGCTCGGCTCCTGCGCGCCCTCGCGCTCCCCGCCGCCCGCCGAGGCGCAGGCAGGGCGCAGGCGGCGGCGGGCGGCATGGAGAGCCTGCTGGAGAACCCGGTGCGTGCCGTGCTCTACCTCAAGGAGCTCACGGCCATCGTGCAGAACCAGCAGAGCCTCATCCACACCCAGCGCCAGCGCATCGACGAGCTGGAGCGGCGGCTGGACGAGCTAAGCGCCGAGAACCGCAGCCTGTGGGAGCACCAGCAGCTGCTGCAAGCCCAACCTCCGCCCGGGCTCGTCCCTCCGTCGCCAGCCCCGCTGCCCATCACCCCGGCCACAGCCGCCGCCGCCGCCGCCGCTGGGGCCCAGGAACCGCTCCAGAACCACGGACAGCTCTCGCCCGCCGCGCCGCAGCCTGCGCCGGAGCAGCCACCGCTTCAGCACCACGGACAGCTCCTGGTGCAGCCCCAGCCGGGCCCCAGCAGCAGGGCTTACGCACCCCAGTCTCCCCACCAGCACCCAGTGGCGCCCGGGGCCGTCGCCGACAAGGAGAAAGAGCGTCCCCCGAGTTGTTGCACTGCCGCTGGAACCCTCCTTCAGCACAAATCCCCCGCCGCCCTCGGCAAGGGCGTCCTGAGCAGGAGACCCGAGTGAGTGGGGAAGAAGGGATGGGGACTGTTGTGACAGACAGGGAAGCAAATGGGTAAAAGGAGGAGATAAGGGGAAAACCAGGTGCACCTAAGAGTCTGAAGGACTAGAGTAACCTGAAGTGAAGAGATGAGCAGATGCTTGGAGGTAGAAGTGTGTCAAGGAGATTTGGGGGAAAAGAGGGATTGATTGATATCAGTGTTTGAGAGGGCTGAGGGGATGCTGGAGCAAAAGAGAGCATCCAGACCATTACTGGGGGCAAAGGAGGAAAGAAATGGGTTTTAAGTTATTGGGGATACCGGTTTTAAAGAGGTTTTAAAGACGACAAGATTGGAAGGAAGTTTTGGTGAAAATTAAACCAAAGAAAAAAGAACAGTTGAATTTTTTTAAGTTAGGAAAAATTTGGAAGGGAGTTTGGGTAGTAAAATTATTTGAATGGAGAGTGAGATATGAAAAAGACAGAGGCTTGGCAAAGAGACATGTTAAGAGCTTTAAAACGGCTAGGGTCTAGGCAGAGTAGAATTGGAATCTGAGAAAATTTAGGATGCAGGGGATACAGTTGAAAAGCAGGTATGATGTGAGAAGGCAGGGGAGCTGGAGGTAGAGGAAGATAAAGGGTGAGAGAAAGCATTTCCCAGAGGAACGAGTCTGGCTCTTTAAGTGATGCAGTGGGAGTCAAAGCCAGGAGTGGCTCTTTGAGGGAAGCTTACTCTGCTCTGACCTGAGTGGGCATCTTTCTTCTGAATCCCCATAGAACTAAAGGGGTGCAAAGACACATCCCACCAAGCTGGTGGAGGACTGTGTTATAGCCTGAGGTCTCAGTCTGGCTATAGCTTTTTCCTCTGACTCAAGGAGGATTTCTGTGTAGGGTGGTTGGCAATTGTGGAAAGGGAACGATGATGAAAGGGATAGTTGACAAAAGGAATTGTTGGTATTTGGATGTTTAAATCTCTCTGTTATGGCTGGTGACTGCAAATCTTGTTTCCGCTTGGTTATCTGGTGATCATAGGAATCCTCATGTTGGGTCCTGAGAGAGATATACTCATTAACCCCAGGGAGGGACTCTAGAACCTCAAGCTCTTTACTTTACATATCAGCTTCCTTCCTCTGATTATACAGGTGTTGGGAGAACTGCATGGAAGAACAGCTCAGGGGAAATCAGTACTAGTCAGCACCTGCCCCTGACAATGGTGATGCTAAAGGAAGAGCGGGGTGGGGAGAGGAAGGAGGAGAGCCAAGAATCCCACCTTCATCCAGTCTCAGCATGTTTTAGGTCTGCAGATACTTGTGAAGATTTGATGTATTCCTTAAAAACTCATTTTCTCCTCACATCTACATAGTTAGAGAAGTTGGGTCAGGATATGTTAGCTCACAGGGTAGATTTCACTGGAACCATGGGCTCTTAGGGGTGAAGATCCAGGATGATCTGGCTTGGCAGATGTATAGCACTTGATTCAGGCCCCAAGAAAATGCGGCTTTCTTCCCCAGGTCCCTCAATGGCCCATTTGCTCTTCCTTCAGTTTCATGGTTTTCTTTCCTTATCTGGCATAAAAAGCAGAAAGTCAGTTTTCCCTCAGTGCCCATGGTTCAAAAAAGATAATATTCTTACAAGGTATTGCCTGGCTTTTCCCCAAAATGGGGGGGGGGAGGGGGGAAGAACTAGTCCATTCATTTCCCTGGGGGCAGCCACAGTTTCCTGGTAATTATCGTTCTTCACCTGATTCTTCTCCTCATGCCCTTTGATATCTCCCTTCTCTTTCACACTTTCTTTTCATCCCTTCAGGGAAGCATGAGCAAGAATGATTTAGTTAATTTTTCTTGGAGAAGGACTTTACTGTGGTCCCCAAAGTAGCTTAGAGAGCCCAAACTCTCCTTCCCAGGTGCTCTTGCTGGGAAACCAGGGATTTAGGAATCACTTGGATTCCTATCCAACCTCACAAGTCAAAACCAGAGACAAACCATAGTGTCCTCATCTTTTCTTCTCCTTTGTCCTGCTTTTGCTTCCCATAGGAGCAAAACAAAAATAAGAAGTAATTAGAATGGTGGAGGAGAGTGGAAGTTGTTAAAAATCTTTCCCTTAGAAAGTTGTGCCAGGCAATAAGAGGTTAATACCACAAGTGGCTCCTTCCTTCCTCCAGATCCTCCAGCTTTTCCCTCTGCTCTCTCTGAGGCTGGATACCAAGATACTTAGAGAGAATGCCTTACCTCCTCCCTGCAACTCTCTCTCCCCTTGGGTGTGAATCATGGACATCTTGGCTGGCTGAATGCCTTTTGTGCCTTTTGTGCCACTCATTTCTTTCCACGGTTCTGCCTAACTTCAACCTAAGTCCCCCTCCACCCCACAGAACCTCAGGAATAAATCATTGTTGCTGACTACGTGTTTGGTCCCACCTTGCTTTCTACCCGTGACCCCCATTTTGTATGGCTGTCATCCTCTGCCCATACCTCTCGATGGTGCAGGGCTAGATGCAGCCAGCAGGCAGAGAGAGAGAGAGAGAGAGAGAGAGAGAGAGAGAGAGAGATCTTTATGGATAGGGTGAGATGAGGAGAAGAGCGGAGCCAGCAGCCCTCTCCCTGGTGTTTCTCCTGGGGAGCTCCCTGCTGAATCAGTTCTCTACTGGGCGTGCTGAAGTAGGAAGACGATATGGCAGATAAGGTCTTTGGATCATAATTTTACTAAAATCTTTTCTCATTTTTTACTTGTTCTTCTCTGGCCTCGTTATAGTAAGAATGCAGCCCTGGTGAGGTTGCTGAGGGTTGAGTGCGGGTTACAAGGGCCCAGGCATTGTGTTAGATGCATTATCTTCCCACACGGTTTGTCTCTTATCCTCAGAACTCCTCTTCCTGCCCAAATCCAGGAGAGGCAAGAGCCTTGGGGAACCTGAAACCAAAAAATAATGGATCATTTAATTGTCATCAGATCTGCATTAATATGCAGCCTGGCCTCTCACCCTTCTTCGCTGAGGGAGATGGGAAGGTGGTGGCCCTGGAGGTCAGGCCAAGGAAGCAATGATGAGGGGGTGAGTGAGTGCAGACATACCATGGAAGAAAGATGCTGGAGGGGTTAATGTTCTTTCTCTGCATGCTTCCTGGTTCTTGCTAAGCTCCAGCCCCCACTGTTTTTGCCTCTTAATGAAAGCAGTGATCTAGCTTCCTCCTCTTTATTTTTTCAATCAAGGCTCACAGCATCTACAGAATTGATTATCCCTTTTCCTGGCTGGAGTCAGAGCCTCAGACTGATCTGGCAAAGTCTACTTCTTGCCATGGAAGCACATGACCCTCCCTGAGGCTACTGCTTCAGTGTGACCACAGCTCCTCTGTCTGAGCACATGCTTGCACACCCACCCAGCCATGCATTTAGAGCTGGTGGATCCCAGGGCTTTCCCGTGTTCCCCAACCCTTAAGCAGAGGATTACCAGAGGCTGGGTAAGATTCCTGAATTGTGAATCAAATTCAGCTCCTACACCCACCTCCAAGTAGCCATGAAGTCTGGGTGGCTCAGTAGTAGCCCCTGTCCTCTCTTCTCTTCCTTCGTCCTTTGTCTTCCTTTTATACTTTCTCTTCCTCACCACTTTTTCCTTTCTCTTTGTCCTTCCTTCTCTCTTTCCTCTTTCTTCTCTCCCCTCAAACTCTCTCTCCCATATTTTCTTCCTTCTATCTATCCGTTGGTTCCACGTAAGCGGCCCAGGGAAGTCTCCTCTTCTCTACTCCCGTCCTTTAAGCATGAAATAAATCTTAGGTCAATTTTTGAGCTCCATGGTATCACACTGACTGGAGGCTGAAGGATAGTTAGGAAGTCATTAGATGTGCTTCTTAGCCTGTTGTCTAAAATGCTGATTGGAGCAGGTGTCTCTGCTCCTACTGAGTCAGGGTTGTCCTCCTGGAGATGGCAGCTCAAGTCTGGCCCATTCTGAGAGCTATTAAGAGATTGTGAAGGTCTGTCAGTCAGTCAGCTGTATTTTATCTAGTGTCTGGTCCATTCAAAACTGTACAACCTGTGCTGGGGAAAAACAGGAAAGAAGCAAATAGTCCTTGTTCAACATACATGAGACATATATCAAGAAATATCTAAACAAATATAAGCAGATTGCTGCTGCCTAGAGCCACCCTCTATCAGAAGAGAACAGGGTGAAAAGGGGGAGCATATAAGTCATATTGAGAGCCCAGAGAGGTTATCTTGGTTGGAGTCAAGGGTTTATGTCAGGAAGAGTAAGAGCCAAGGGTAGCTGGAAGGAGGACAGAGCCCTGAAGATTCAATTCACAGAGATACCTGTATTGCATATGAACATCATCCCATCCCCTAAAAGTACAGTCCCCCCTATCCTAATCACCTCCTACTAGGCTAAACCCTTTCAACAGAGTAAGAAGGGCCTTGATACTCAGAGTCCTTGTCTACCTGTAGCTGGAAGGCCTGCTTTGCTGGGGAAGCAACAAGAAGGTCAGTGCTCACCAAACTGCATATCCTCCTTTTCTTCCTCTACCCCCAGCAAGAAGAGGACTTCTTGCCGGTCAGCTGGAAAATGGGGCCAGAGTGAAGGCTCACCAAGAGGAAGGAGTGTGTGTCTTTTTGCTCACCTAGAAGCCGGCACAAAGTAGGCACTTATAAAGATCCTCTGTCCCCTGCTTGTACAAGAGCCCAGACCACTGTTCTTTCCAATTTTTCATCCAAAAAGAACACAATTCAAGAGAAACAAGTTACCCCTGCTTCAGGGAAAACCCACTGGTCTCTGTCCTCCTCACAAGCTCCCTGTGCCTTGCTCCATCCCACTCTGTCCTTCCATATCCCCAAGCCCTTCCCAGGCCCACAGAGTTAGCACCATAAGGGCCCCATACAAAGGCATCCTGGAACATTTTCCTATTGGCCTGAAACCAAGCAAGAGGAGCAGCAGTTGGTTCTGCTGATTCAGCAAATATCTGTGCAGCCTGAGTTTCAAAGGTCACTTACGAGAAAAGGCAGATGGGGTCAGGTCTGGGTGGAGAGCTAATGAAAGTGAGGCTGATATGGGAAAGGAGGGGAAAGGTGGGATCAGCAGTAGGACCTGTGGTCCAGAAAGAGACTTGGGTCCTGAATTTAAATCCTGTGTAAAGATTTTTAGACAGACTGACCTTGTTGGGGACCCTCAAAAATTTTCACTGGGGCCCAAACGGACTCTCTATGGCCCTGAACACTAAGCAGCTGCTTAGTAAGGGGGTTCTTATAAGAAGTCCTGGGGACACTCTCATTGCGCCTGGCAGATCCCCAAATGCAAGGCCATCTGGCAGGATTTCCAAGGTTTGGGCGACTGCAGCACCTTCCTCTTCTGCTTCTGGAAAAGCACAAAGTGTAGGTTCTCATACAGGCTGGAAAGGGTTTCTTGTTTCCATGGAGGAAGGTGGTCACCTCCATTTCAAGGAACATGGGCATTAACAAACAAACAAACAAAGATCAGGAATAGAATGAGGGAGAAATTAGGTTTTTCAGGCTAAAAAGAACGTAAGGAAACCACAGAATCACAGAATTTTCAAGACCTAGGTGGTTAAGAACATGGCCTTTGTGGGGCACCTGGGTGGCTCAGTCGGTTAAGTGTCCGACTTTTGATTTTGGCTCAGGTCATGATCTCACAATTTGTGGGTTTGAGCTCCGCATCCGGCTCCATGTTGACGATGCAGAGCCTGCTTGGGATTCTGTCTCCCTCTCTCTCTGTCCCTCCTCTGCGCTCTGTCAAAATAAACATTTACAAAAAAATTTTCAAAAAGAACATGGGCTTTGAAATTAAGCAAATTTGGGTATGAATCCTGCTCTAACATCTACGAGACTTTACATTCATTATTTTCCCTCTTTAAGCCTCTGTTTTTTTCATTTATAAAATGAGAAGTAATATATACGTTGAAGAGTTGTTGTAAAATTTAAAAGTTAAATAGTATCATTTGTTAGTACTGTTCAGGACACATAGTAAGTGCTCAATACATTGTAGTATTTCTACAGATAAAGAAACCAGGGCCTAGGGCCCATCCACAGTCAGACCACAGTGAAAGACTAGAATCCAAGTTCAGGATTCCTCCATCCTTCCAAGCCTGCTTTCCACCTGTGCCCTTTTCTCATCTACCCCTCTACCTTTGGACAATGCATACCCAAGCTGTTGCAGATATGAGAATGTGGAGCTTACCCTGAAATGCAGCCAAGCAGGACAAATCCTCTAACCCTTGGTGATCCGTGATGAGGTCCCATGACTTTATAGTTGGGAAATACTTCCTTAAACTCAACTAAGTGTCTTCTGTTGCATCATTGTAAGATTATTTGCACTTCTCCTAAGGAAATCAAAGGGATCTGAATTATCACCCAGTGCCCTATGGTGATAAGAATGACCTTGCCTATTTTCTAAGTGGGGAAACCACAGTCTCATCTAGTATATGAACTTGTCAAGGATTAAAGTAAAGGGTGAGGGGAATGGAATCTGAACCAGGAGAATGCTTGCAACTTCCCTGGAATGAAAGCTATATCCATTCTTCCAAATTCTTCCATCCTGGGGATGGAAGGGTAGACCTGCTCTTTGCTTACCTCTGAGGTCAAAAAGTTGCAAACAACAGCAGAGATTGACTGAGAAAAGGAGAGTCTGATGTGTTGTGGGATTTGGGGTGGTGGTTGAGGGGAAAGGCAGGGAGCTGGGGGAGGGCTTTACTTTCTCTGATCAAGCCTAGAGAAAAAAGAACTTTCTTAGATGAAATAACATCTAGGAGAAACCAAGAAACAAACAAGCAAACAAATAAACAGAAAAGAGAGTGGGCTTCTGAAATTCCATCCCAGGGTGGTTGTGACGGTGAAGCCACCACAGGCAAAGCCTGCTATGTGTGGCCCTGGGCACCGTGGGGGCATGGGCTGTTCTGCTGTTGCTCTTTGTTTGGAATATCCCATCTGGGAGGGTTATGTAACTCTGCAGGACCAGTGTATGTGCTGAGTGGTACCTTTTGTCACCAGCAGGCAGTCAGGCTACTGTGGACAGAGGCCATGCAGTCTTATCCAAGTCCCTGCCCACACTCTGTGCTGGCATCAGGCCATTCCCTCTGGCCACAGCTGTAGGGGCTGGAGGGCTTTAGGAGCTGGATCAGGGTCCTCCTGCCCTTAGGGGGAGTCAGAGCTGGAAAGGTACTAAAAAGTCCTTTGGTCCAAACTTCTCATTTGGCAAATGAGAAAACTGTGGCCCGAGAGGTGACTGATGCTTCCAGATGCGTCAGTGGCAGAACTGGGCCTAGAACTCATCATCTGGTTCTCCTGACACTATACGGTAATGGGCTGTGGGCGTACAAGGCCAAATCTACAGCTAGTTATGGCGATTCAGGGGACCCAGGGAGGCCTCTGCCTTCAGACTAGCTTGCCTGTGCCAACAACTCCACAATTAGAGATTCCTTACGATACTTCAAGGTTATCCCCCTTGTTAAAATGCAAATTCTCCTAGGACAGGAGAAAAACAACACATTTAGCTATATCAGCCTTCACACTTCAGCATGAAAGAGGTTTTATTTGAGCAGTGTCCAAGAACCGATTTGATAAGGAAGGAGGATGCCACGGTGGCACCGATTGACTAAGGGACCAGGCATGAGGCTCACAAAAGGTTGAAGGGCTCATGGGGGAGGCTGTTGAAAGCCTAAATGATTTTCAGCTCTGCTGTATTTTTCAGGGAACCAGCACTGCTTTGCCTGGATCTGGCAAGCAAAGGGGTAGGGGGACCCATGGCACTCCTGCACTGGCGTGTCTTGGAAAAGTAATTATCTGGGTCGTAGAGGGATACTTTCTCAGTGAGCTTCATGTGCAAGTCATAAGGCAGGAACTTAAGGAGGATCCTGACACTTGGTAGTCTCTTTTGATCCTTTTTAGGATCTTAAAATACTTTTTTAGTTGGCAACTCTATTGGGGTTTGCTATGCAGTGGGAACCTGTGGACAGGAAGGGTTAACAGGAAGGAGAGGTTGGTACTTCATGGGCCTGGAACAAATGGGGGATGAGAGGCTACCTCAACATCTCGTAGGTGCTTGATGAATACTGCCTGAATAAATAAGCTCTTAATATGTACGATCCAGGCCGGCTCAGCAGTTGCAGAGTGGAGGGAGGCAAGGGTATGGTGTCAAAGCTGAAGAAGATCTCAACTGGAGGGCAGGCCCCACAGGGGAAGTAGGTTCTACTTAAGCCCAACAGCCCAGTTTCTGCAGTTAGTATGCATGAGAACCTAGATCAGTGGCTCAGCTCTTAAGGCCAGTTGGGGAGTGAGAGGCATATGAGGGCTCCTCCCAGCTAATAGAGCCCACCCCCATAGCTATCCATGAGCATGGAGAAGCCTCCCCTCCCACTGCCCCCAGCCTCTGACCCCAGACCAGTCTGGTCCTGAGCCTGGGAAGCTGTGTTAAGAGTTAAGCATGAGAAAGCCCTTTGAGTGTTTCATCTCAGGGCCACCCACACCACCTCCCTGATCTGCCCTTGGCCTTGTCAGAAGGCTGTATAAGAAATAGGCAAAAGGTCTATGATGATGGGAGAGAAAGGAAACCCAAACTGTGGCCATGTGTCCAAGTGGAAAGAGAAGAGAGAGCTGGATTCTGGCCTGGGAGAATGCAATGGGAACCAGTCTCAAGCTCCAGGCCTCTTTACTCCTATTTCTCTACCAGGCAGTATCAGCTGTGTTGATGGAAATGTCAGGACACTTCAGGGAGGGTGAGTGGATGTGTATAAGGTGTGGACGTGCTTGCGGGACTGAGTGGGTGCAGTTGTGCATGGGTGAGTGGGTTACTTGGGCTGGGGAAATGGATCACAACGGACACCATATAAAGACATGCAGGTCTCACAGCAGGACTCAGCGGGTCTTCCCCCCACTTCCCCAGGACACCCCGCTCTGGTCATACTGTCAGAACTCTGGGTTCTATCTCCTTTCTCTGCATGACTTACTTCATCTCTCTTGGCTAGCCAGTTTCTGCTGGGTCTTCCCCTCTGTAAAATGGGGTGAGTCTATAATGCCTCCACTCCCTCACTCTGTTGCAGGTGTGAAAGAGACCTGGCCTCCAAAGGCTGTGATCTCCTGAGAGGAAGGCTGTCTGGAGGGTGGGCAAGTGCAGGGGTTGGGGATCTGAGACTCTCTATTGAGGTACCGTGTTTGGAAGTTCAAGTAGCCTGCAGCGGTGTGATACATGGAAAGCTGCCCTGTGGTTTTCCCTGAACCTGACTTTGGGTAGCTTCGGCCAGGGCCTGGCACCACATGACCTCTCAGGGCTTTGGAGCCATCAGGTCAAACCAGCTGCCTCCCTGCCTCCAACCAGGAATACACTCCGCATCCCAGGCAGAGAGGCAAGGAAATTCCACGATTTCTTCCTTGATAAATGATTCCAATGCACCACGATTTTCATTCAACACATCAGTTCAACCCAATGATTATTTTAAAGCAGCAACAGCAACACAAACTCTGCAAAGCAGTTGGGAATCTCTTGCTTGTGTCTAGTTTCAGTATTTCCTGTGCACAGTCTGGTCTTTACAGAGATACCCTGGATGCTTCCGAACCGGCTTATTTGGCATCTTTGACATTCTTGGGGCAACTTAAGTGCTAAGAGGCAATCAGGGAGGGCCGGGGGCCCAAGGGTATTCCAGAAGCAGGCTGGACTCTGACCGCGAAGTCAGGACCCCTGAGTTCTGAATGCTGTGCCCACCCTCACAGACCCCAAGTATAAGCTTGGTGCAAATCCTTCCCCTTCTCTGGGCCTTGGTTTTTTCTTTGATCAAAGGGGACAATCACTCTTTGCTCAGCTCTTCAACTCTGTCTCCCCTCGATTCGCCAAGTCCACGAAAAGGAGAGCTGTTAGGAGGTTGCTGCAGCACGAAGGACCTCGCTCACACGTGAAAAGTGGCTTCCAAATGATAAGAGCCTTAGGAAGGGAGCTCAGGAAGGGGGATAGAGGGAGACTGAATTCACTCTCCCTTTCAAGAAGAAAAAGGAGACCCCTGCAGTGTAGGGCGTTCCCTGCAGGTCGGGGAGGAACGAGGTGAATGCTGCAGAAGCTACCAGCTGCAAGTGCCCAAGGAATTTCCACCGGGCTCCCTCTGGATTTTGCATGAAAACCGGGAGCAGCTGGAGGGGAGAGCTCAGGAATCAGGAACCTCTGCCCCCCGAACTCGCTCGGAAAGCCTGGGGAAAGCCCTTCTTCCTCTGGCCGCTTCCCCGGGGGCTTCTCCATGGGGAGGGCGCGTGCCGCCGGGCTTTCGGCTGCGTGGGCGGCTTGGCGAGCTGCTTACAGCAGGATGGAACCTCCGGCCCCCGCGCCGCGCCCCGCCCCGCGCCGAGCTCTGCGCTCCCCCGCGGGGGCG
>NW_024412572.1:5891286-6083797 GCF_014898765.1 Herpailurus yagouaroundi
TGGCACCTGTGCGCTCGGGCTCGGCCCGGCCCGCGGCGCCCCCGCCCGCCTTCCGGGGGCCTGGCCGCGCTCGCGCTGCCGGCCTCCGCCTGAGGCCGCCCTGCCCCTCTCCCTGGTCCCCTCTCCCCGCGCCCCCGCCAGTCTCTCGAGTGTGACCGTTCCCCTCGGTATCTCTCCGCCCCGCGGCCCCCTCCGACTCGCCCGGCGAGCACACCGCCGCCCGCCCACGGCGTCTGGGAGCGCCCCCGGCGCCACCGCCGCCCGCGCCTTCCCGGGAGCCGAGGGGGAGGTCTGGGGGCCTCCGTGCTGCGTCACCGTGCGGCCGCTGCTGCTCCTGCTGCCGCCGCCCGCGGCCCTGCCGGCTCCCCCCGCCCCAGACCATGACCGCTCCGCACGAGGGTGCGGATCCTTTCCCAGGCCTCCCTCCGTAGGCCCCAGCCCAGGCTGGTGTGAGTGGATCCCCTTTGGAGAAGGGGAGAAGGCGGGGGCGGCTTCAGGGATCAGGATGGTGCCACCGAGGTCCGACTTCTGCACAGCATCCACCTCCCCTAGCTTCCCATGTACCCAAGACATGTCGGCGAGAGAATGCCGGCTGTAACTTAGCTTCCCGTGTTTATATTTGTGCTTTATAGGATCACATAATCTTGGGATTCTGGCCCAACCTATGATGAAGCATATGGCTTCATTTGTAGCACTAGGTTTGAATCCTGACTCCGTCATGAGCTGATACTCAGTAGCGACAGGCTTGGTTTTCGTATCTGTAAATGCGGATAGGGATAGTCCTAACTTCATAGGATTGCTGTGGAAATTAAGAGGAAATGCCAATAAAGCACCAAGCAAGGCAAGTGCCTGGCACACAGTAAGGACTCAAAAGAGCATAGTAGTTGCTGTTATTTTAGGACCTTTGGAGTCAGAAAGTGGTTTTTGAAGGTAGAGCTCTCTTCCTTACCTCCCTGTGGCTTCCAGAGGGTGCAGAACAGGACGACTTCTCCTTCACAATCCCTCAAACATTTGAAGAAGGGTCATCTCTTCCTTTCCTTGCCTTCCTGTCCATGATCCACACCCACCCCCCCCCCCCGGGCGTGGTTTTTTGTTTTTTTTTTTTTCCTTTCAGAAGAACACACCTAAGCCTACCACTTCCTGTTCCACCTGGCTTTGTGGGTCGCTCTGTGTGGCCACCTCGTCACTGCTTTCTAGAACACAGGAGCTAGGAATGAGTCCTTAGCCCAGGAGGTATGGGCAGACCAGCCTGGGCACAGGGAGCCCCTCCCTCACCCTGTACCAGCAGGGCAGGTTCTGGATCCTGCCCAGCTTTGGATGGCACCTGGGAACCCACTGGCTTTCTCAGCCCCTGGCCACAAGTGGGACCTATCAAGTGAGGTCAGCGAGGGCTGAAGGACTCTGTCCTCAGACTTCTGGTGGCCTGTACTTGTGCAAGTGGCTTTCGTTTTAACACCAAAAATGCTGAACGTTTCACCTGGCCCTGTTGGTTTTCATTTTGCTAATTTATTTGTGCTCTTTTTAAAATTTAAATTACCCTTGGGGCTCCTGGGTGACTCAGTCACTTAAGTGTCAGATTTGGGCTGAGGTCACGATCTGTCGGGTTGCTGAGTTGGGGCCCTGTATCAGGCTCTGTGCTGACAGCTCAGAGCCTGGAGCCTGCTTCAGATTCTGTCTCCCTCTCTCTGCCCCTCCCCCATTCATTCTCTCTCTCTCCCTCTCTCCCTCTCTCAAAAATAAAATAAACATTAAAAAACTTAAATTTAAATTACGCTTTTCAAATAAATAATACATAGCACAAAATTTAAAAATGCAGGAGTTGATAGTGAAGTGTCTCCCCACCCCGTTTCCAACCCCTTCATCCCCATCGCCACCCCCAAAAACTACTGTTAGCAGCTTCCCATGAGTCCTTCCACGGATAGTCCATGTACATTCAAGCAAATACACACACACATACATAAATGTTTGTATATATTTGTGTTTATGTGTGTGTGTTTCTTTTTACACAAATGACAGTAAGCTATATGCTGTTCTGCACCTTGCTTCCTCCGCCTAATATCCATTTGGTGATCCTTCCATATTCAATATAAAAAGAGCCACCTTATTCTTTTATAATAGCTGTAAAATATGCCATTGCATGGCTGCGAATCTGAATTCTTTCTTCTTGTCTGCTGAAGTTTGGAAGGCAAGCTCTGGGTAGCCTGCTTCTGTGTAATTCTTTGGGGTGTGTTTTTCTGAGAGGTGGGTGGGTAGGCACACATTACCTAGGAGGGCTATTTCAACTTGGACCTCCATCAGCTGCTGTAGTCTCCTGCAGACATTGGTAAATCGCGGTGGAAATAAGATTCAGGAAGTGTACTTCCTTACCTGAAAAGTCTTCACCACTCTTTTAGCTTGACTCCCTTTGTTGCCTACGGCCATCAGGATTGGGAGAGCTGCCAGGGTGTTATAATCTCCTTCATATGAGCTGAAGGTGAGTCCTAAAGCTCCACCTCCTTCAGGAAGTCTTCCTGGACTGATATGAGGAAGAAACTGAGGTTCTCATCACCACTCCCCCTACCTCCCACCCCTGACTGAGTATACTCCAGTCATTGCAAAGTATGAAATCAATTCTTTATTCCTTGGTTTAAAAGTGCTTGTTTTCTTCTCTACATAAGTGTATATTCATGGCATGTGTGTTCTTTCACTTAAAAAATATTTGATTGTCTACTGTGTGCCAGTTACTACTGTTCCAGGCACTGGGGTACAGTGGTGAACAAAATATCCTCAACTCCCTTTGTGAAGCTGACAGACCAAAAACTAAGCAAGATTAAGAATGAAACCATACAGCACATCTGATGGGAGGGGTGTTCTGGAGAAAAATAAAACAGAGAGGGGGACCTGGGAGTAAGGGGGTTTACAATTTCAAACAGGGGACCCTGGGAAGGCCTCCCTGAGAAGATAAGACCTGAGCAAAAGGCCTGGAGGAGGGGATTCTGTGCCATCGGGTTGGGGGGTGGGGTGAGTGCTCACAGCAGAGGCAGAGTCCTGGTGAGAGAACCCACCTGGTTGTTCAAGTAAGACAGGAGCAGAAGGACTGCAGGGAGAGTAGTCTGAGGCAACATCGGAAATGTTGGTGGGGTGTGGGGAAGGTGGGAGAGTGCAGGGGTGCAGCAAATCCTGCTCACCTGGGATCCATCAGGCTGTTTGGAAATGTGTGGGAATCTTCTAGTTGTTACAATGGCTGACAGGGTTGATGGGGAAGTGCTGAGGGGCAAGGAATACACTTAACATCCTATAGTGCACAAGACCGTTGCCATGGTGAAGTATGTTCCTGCCCAAAACACCAATGTTTCTTTTTTTTTCTTTAAAGTTTATCTTGAGAGAGGTAGGGACAGCACAAGTGGGGGAGGGGCAGAGAGAGAGGAAGAGAGACATTTCCAAGCTGGCTCCACGCCCTCAGCGCAGGGCCTAATGCAGGGCTCAAACCCAAGAACTGTGAGACCGTGACCTGAGCCCAAACCAAGAGTCGGATGCTTAACCGGCTGAGCTACCCAGGGGCCCCCAAATACCAATGTTTCTTGTTGAGAAACACTGATAGGGTCCTGACGTGCATTGTGATGAGTTTGGCTTTTACTTTCAGAAAAACTGGGTTAAAAGGAACCTTGGCTGCTGGGTTGAGTTTCAGTTGAGAATAGCCTGAAGAGGAAGAAAGCCAGAAGCAAGGACACAGGCAGGACATTGTGGTAAGCTCCAATCGAGAGATGGAAGTGGTGTGAACCTGGGGTAGGAGCAGTGACGGTGGTGACAAGCAGTCGAACCAGCAGTATTTCCCGAAGGATCAATGCGGTGTGTGAGAGAAAGAGGATTTGAGGGTGAGTCCAAGAGTTTGGGCCAAAGTTATTGGAAGGAGGAGATGGAGAAGTCTGGACAGGGAGAGACGAAAGGTGAGGTCTCAGACATGTTAAGTTTGGGATGTAGACGCCCAAGTGGAGACAATTAGTAGGCACTTGGAACGGACTGGATGTATAAATTTGGGATGGCTTTGAAAGCCCTAAGACTGGATGACATCCCCAAGAAGCGAGAAAATACTAAAGAGGACTAGGGATGGAGCCTTGGAGCACGCCAGTTTCAAGAGAAAGGCTGGAGAAGTGTGCGGTGTGCTGGCACAGAGGTGTTTCAACCAGGAGGGTAGGAAGGTGGAGGCAAGCCCTGGAGTAGGGTGAGAGACAGAACTGCTGTCAGCCTTAAGAGTATTGAGGTAATCAGTGACCTTGAAAAGCATAGCTTTGGTAGCACCACGGGGGAGCTTGATTAGTGTGGGTGTAAGGAAGAAGGGAAAAGAGACAAATCAACCAAATGTGAGGTGTGGAACTTGAGTAGGTCCTAATTTAGGCCAAACAACTCTAAAAAGACATTTTTAAGGCAAACAGGGAAATTCGAACACAGATAATGGAGAATTATTTAGTTAGGTGTAATAATGATCCTCTTATTGTATCTTTTTTAAAGTTCTTATTTGTTAGAAATATATTCTGTCTAAAGTGATATTATTTCTGGGGTATGCTTTAAAGGCCTCCAGCTGGGGCGCCTGGGTGGCTCAGTTGGTTAGGAGTCTGACTTGATTTCGGCTCAAGTCATGATCTCACAGTCATGAGATCGAACCCTGTGTTGCGCTCTGCTCTGGACGTGGAACTTGCTTGGGATTCTCTCTCTCCCTGTCTCTCTGTCCCTTCCCCTCAAAAATAAAATAAAATAAAATAAAATACTCCTGCAAAAACTATTGGGGTAAAAGATTGGTAAAATGTATGTTTGAAATTTCCCTACTAAGAACTTTAAAGGATGACAGAACAAGAGGAACAGTAGACAGTGAGTATAGAAAAGTCTTTGATGAATTTTCTTATAAGGAAGAGTAATGGGTTGATAACTGGAGGGGGACATGGGTTTAAGACAGAAGACCGCTCTGGAAGGTGGGAGAAATTACACATTTTTTTCCATCATACAACAGGCAACTATACTTGCTGACCATCTGCCACAGAATGGCCCTTAGCTGAGCCCTGTAGGGAAACTGAGGAAGACTGCATCACTACCTAGAGCGAAGCCACAATAATTTAATGAAAGTGAACATTTTGTCATACGCTTGCTATGGGCTAGGCACCGGGTTAAGTGCTTTACAGACTTAACCCTGTATATGTGCTGATGACTGCTACAGTGGGGGGGTGAGGCCAAAGAGGTTAGGTAAGTTGTCCTAGGGCAAGCAACCGTCACGAGGTGGTGTCCACACCCAGACCCAGGCAGTGTGATTCCAGCAGTTGGTATCTTCACCTCTGCTCTCCACTGCCTTCCTGCAGATGATGCAGTAACAGGTATCCAGATGGCTAAGAGATGCACTCGAGCACCCTGACTCCGCCCTGGAGAATGTCATTCACAGGGCGGTTAGTGGAGGGAGGGCAGCCGAAGGTTTTTTAAATGAAACTCTCAGGATTCTGATGCTGCTCCCTGCTTAAGAACCATTAGAATAGATCGGCCCAAGCACACTCATTTATCAACACATATACACAAATATTCACATGAGTGCTGGGAATAATTAGACTAGCTAGGGGCTGGGAAAGTATTAAAAGATAATGAACTATGCTGTATAGGAAAGAGGAAGGTGGAGAGAGGGGAGCTGAGCACATTATTGTTACTTAGGGATGGAAAAATCTTATTTAGTTGCCTCAAGGGCTGGAGTCATATCTGTATATTCATTTAACAAATATTTATTGGGCACCTACTGTGTGTCAGGCTCTGCTGCAGGTGCTGGGAATTCACAGTCAGACAAAGACTCTGCCATCACGGAGCTCATATTCAAGAGAAGACAGGTATTAAACAAGAAAATGACCATATGTGTGTGCATATAAACTCATAAGGACTCTGAGGGATAATAAGGGGATGACTGAGGGGGAGGGTAGTTTTGCTAGGCAAGACCTCACCTAGAGATTAAATAAAGCTAGGGACAGAGCCACGTGAAGACCTGAAGGGAAAACATTCTGTGCAAAGGCCCTGGGGCTGGAAGACATGCATGTATTCAAAAAATAAAAGAAGGGAAGGGGGTGGGAGAGATGGGGTTGGAGGGTCAGATGGGGCTTCCAGAGGAGTCTGGGGGGTGAGAGACAAACGGGAAGACATGGGGGTGGAACTTTGAACAGGGAAGGGTGCGCTACTGTGGCAAACTGAGTTGGGAGTTCAAAGGGCAGAAGAGGGAGAGCAGTTCAGCAGAGAGAGCCCTAGAGTGCCATTCCCAATCATCTGCTATTCAGTCATTTATTCCGTCTTCCTTTCAATATCCGTGTCCTAATTTCTGCTATGTGCTCGGCATTTATGTCCATCTACCACCTCATTTTATCCACACACCCATGATGGGAAGGTATTATTATCCCTATTTCACAAGTGTGATAACTGAGGCTCAGAGAGGTTAAGGTGGCCCACCCAAGGTCACACAGTAAGGTGGTGTCTTCAAGATTCCCATGCAAGCTTTAGCCTCTCGTACCCTGACATAGCCATCCCCACTCTAGGGGAGTCCTCTGCAGCATGAGAAGCGCTTCCCCTAGGCAAGTCCTGATGGGGAACCTGGCTCAATGTTCAGGGACAAAAAGGTTGGTGGCACCATGCCCATGTGACAGCCGTTCGTGTTGCTGCAGCTCTGAACTTGGCCTTTGGCCCACTCATCTCTGCCATGCCACACAGGACTAGGCTAGAGGACTGGCAGAATGCCACCCACACATAGCCACAGATGGATGATTTGTAGGTCCCCATGGAACATCATATCCTTCCAGGACCCACATGGTCAGGAGGGTTCATGTAGGGGCTAGAAAATCCTTGGGCTCTGTGGTGTGTGTGTGTGCACGCACATGACTGCACATGCAGAGTTGTATGTGAAAATATGTATATATGTATATGTGTGTCTACATACGCAAGAGTGAATGCATGTGCATTCGCATATTGTGTGTGCATAGGTTTGTGTGTGCATAGGTTTGGGGAGTTTCTATTGAGTGTGAGACTTGGAGTATATTTAGGAACCATGTGCATTTTTGTGAGAGTTGTGGGTGTGTTCACAAAATGAGGTGTGCGTGTTAAGGAGTGTGTGCACATATGTGTGTGTGCAATGAAGAGCATGCATGTATATTTATGTGTGTATGAATCTCTGCACTCCCAAGCAAGTGTCTGTAAGCACACTGAGTGTTAGTGTGTAGCTGGTTCCCAGAAGCAGTGAGTGTTTCTGTGGGTTTGTGAATTGGGTTGCAGCACATGAGCAGGGCAGGTGGCTAGGAGGTAGTTGAGGTACAGGATTGGGGATTGGCTGGATGGGGTTTTATGTTTCTGTCTAACTCCAAATCTGACTATGCTGTAGAGGGCAAGATCAAGGCTCTTGCTGTCACAGCCCAGAGGCCATCTCCCCTGCGATGCCTGCCTTGGGGTTGTAGGGCAAGGCAGGAGCGAGTGCCAGGATGCAGTAGACAGCAGTGGCGGGGCATGGGGCTGGAGTCTTAGCTGTGTCTCAGGAGTCATCAAACCTCCTTTGGCCTTAATTTCCTCGTCAGGTACATGGCATTAATATTAATATTAATTATTATTATAATTACATACTATGATTATTTTTACTACCATTATTCACTGGGATTATTCATAGGGCACTCAAAAATGTTACGGTAAATCAGAAACACTGACAAATGCAGCCATTGTTATTGACCAGGATCTGCCTTCACCGTTCCTGGAAAAAGCAGTGAATGCCCACAATTGACTAAGGGTGGGTGAGTAACACTGTGTAGGCGCGCTTCTCTGGTACGAGGCAGGATGTGGTGTGAAGCAGCCTCTGTGGCTGGCATGGGCTGGGTGGCTCCAATCCGTCCTCTCAAGCTGGCTGTCCCCTGTAGCCAGGCACCTGTCTGCCAGGTAATAGAGAGATCTCTCATGAGAAGAGCTGGTGGGATGCAGCCGAGCGCCTGGCTCTGTAATTCTTGCTGAGCCGCCCAGCCTGGCACCAGGAGTTCTGCTGGCTGGCTCCCTACAAAGACGGCTGGACTTGAAACAAGTAGGCTTCAAGATAGGCGACTGAATGGCTCGGGGGTTGCTGGCAGGGCCACCGTGCTGGGCAGGAAGGAGAGAGGGCAGCAGGAAGCTCAGGGGCTCAGAGGAAGCCCTCATGCCTGAGGCGTGGCTGGGTTGGTGAACGCGGAGGGAGGAGGAGGTTGGGGTCCCCTGGCACACTCAAATGAGAGACCGGCTTTCCTGGTCTGAGTTAGGCTTCCCCCAGACTGCCACGTTGATGCCAAGGCTATGTGATATTAAGCAAGTATCCTGTTTCTCTGAGCCTCCTCATCTGTAAAATGACGATTAAATTGAGGCAACGTCTGGAAAGGGCTTTGTACAGCTGCACATTTGATAATAATGGTGGACAGGTCTCTGTGGCATGTACTTGGGCTTTTGTTGACATATGTATGCGTTTCACGAATGTGCATGTTTAATTCCCCGTTTTTCTCCAGCACCCTCGGTAATAGGGACTTTATTCACACATTGAGTCAGCAAATGATATCTACTGCATGCCACGAGCCAGACTGCATGCCATCCTGGATGGAGAAGCTAATTGGTCCCAGGCGCTGCTCTGCCCTGTAGAACTCACTCTAGTATAGGGAAAGGCATATACATAAACACTGGTGACGCAGCGTGGAAAAAATTGATGGTGCGGCCCACTGGGGTTGGAAGGAGGCTGGCATGGGAATCCAGAGATAAGAGGGTCCAGCCCAGACAGGGGCAGGAGCTGAGGCCAGCAGGGCTGGGGTGCAGGCACAGCAGCAACAGGGGAAGGCTTTGCAGAGGTCTGGGTGCTGGGCCCTGGAGGGTGAGCGGAACCTGGAGATCTGGAGATCAAGGCAGCCTGGGATTTCTGGTGGAGGTGTCCGTGCATTTCACTCTGTTTCCTAATGATATAATTCAGAGATGGATAGGGGCTGTTATTGCAAGACTTTGCATGCAACTCCAGGGCTGGGAGAGAGGAATTCTGGATCTAGGGACAGCAGGGGCATATTGACGTGGCCAGGCACACTTCTGAGCTCTTTAGATATATTGGTTCATTGAATCCTCATGCTAACCCTTGAGGTAGATGCCATTAGCATCCTATTTTACAGTTAAGGAAACTGAGGCTCCGGCAGGCCAACCTATTAACTAGAAAGTAGCAAAACCAGACTCTGGACTCTGGACTTGCCGTGGCCTGTATTGGTGCATGGTCCCCGTATCGGTGCATGGTATGGACATCGATTTTGACTCTGCTCTCTGCTAAGCATTGCACTAGCATGACATGGGTTATTTTGTTTGATCTTCACAATAACCCTATGAGGTAGCTTCCTTTATGATCCTCCCTCCTCACAGCTGAAAATCTGAGGCAGAAGAAGGTCAGATGATCTGCCCAAGATCTCACAGCCATCCCAGTGGAAAGGTAGGGCCTGAATGTACGTCTTCCAAAACCTCCAGCCTGCTTGCTTTCCATGGGACCATGCTACTTCCTGTAGTTTAAGGGGCCTTGATGGAATTCTTCCCTAGAGTATGTGGCTCCCTCACTGCTCCATGCCGGTGCACCCCTAGGACCCGAGGACCTCAGTTCAATACTCATTCCACCCCTTACTGGCTGTGTGACCTCAGGGAAACCAGGTCACATCTCTGTTCCTCATCCGCAAAGGGGAATAACTGGCTCTAACTCACAAGGTGGTACAAAGGGTAAAAGGTGAGAAAATGCTATATAAACTGTGAAGTGCTGTAAAGAAGGGAAGAGACAGCAGCACTGTGTGCCCATCACTGTGGTGAAGGTGACTGATGAGGACTGCACAAGGCAACACCAGCAAAAATAACCAAGTGGGATCACATCAGACTAAAACGCTTCTGCACAGCAAAGAAAACCCTCAACAGAGGGAAAAGGCAACCTACAGAGTGGGAGAAAATACTTGCCAAAACATGCCAAACCCCTCTGATGAGGGGTTAATATCCAAAATCTATAAGGAACTCAATAGAAAAGATCCCCAAACATCCGGCTAAAAAATGGGCAAAGGACCTGAATAGACATTTTCCAAAGAAGACATATGAATAGCCAACAGGTACATTAGAAAAATGCTTGGCACCACTAGCTGTCGGAGATATGGACATCAAATCCCCAATGTATCCCATCACCTCATAGCTGTTAGGATGGCCATCACCAAAGAGGCAAGAAATAACAAGTGTGGGTGAGGTTGAGGGTGGAAAGGGGGCCCTGTGCACTGTTGGTGGGGTATCGGCTGCAGCCACCATGGAAAACAGCATTTTCTCAAAACCTTAAAGATATCATACCATATGATCCAGCGATCCCACGTTGGGTATTTACTTGAAGGAAACTAAAACTGAATCTGAAAGAAATATCTGCACTCCCCTGTTCATTGCAGCATTATTTATAGGAGCCAAGATAGGGAAACAGCCTAAGTGTCCACCAACAAATGAATGAATAAAGAGTGTGCTGTAGATATACACTGAAATATTATTCAACCATGAGAAAGAAGGGAATCCTGTCATTTAAGACGACATGGATGGACCTTGAGGGTATTACACTGAGTGACATAAGCCAGACAGAGAAAGACAAATACTGCATGGTATCACTTATGCATGGAATCTTTAAAAAAAAAAAAAAAGTCAAACTCAAGAGTAGCACGGTGATTGCCAAGGGCGGGGGGCTGGTGAAAATAGGGAGAGTTTGGCAAAAGGGCACACCCTTTGAGCTGCAAGATGAATCAGGCCTGAGGACCTCATGTAAAACATGGTGACTATACCCAGGCCGACTCTGCTGTCGGTTTAGCAAGCAATGAACAGGTAATCAGTGGCAGGCCCTGTGCACGCGCATAGGGATATAGACACACACAGGGCCCAGAGTTGGCCATTTGGCTGGAAAATGGAACAACTAATTCAAGAATGGAGCGACTGCCATTTATTATACACTACTGTGGGCTATGGGCGAAATTCCTAAAGTATATTTTCTCATTGAGTTCCTTCAACTATCCAGTGAGATACTACTATTATTATGTCCATTTGAGTGATAAAGGAAGATGTTCAGAGTGGTTAAGAGACTTTCCCAAAGTCACAAAGCTTAGTAAATGGCAAAGGAGCTATGTACGTCCAAGTCCTCCTGATTCCAAGCCAAAGTCTTTCCCCTGTGCCTGCCACCTCCACGAAATGAAAACACTTTTTCAGAAGGGCACTGTGGTGGTCTGAGACATGGGCTGGGAGGTGGAGCTGCAGTCAGGAGGCCATAACAACGAGCGGCCCCACCCCGGTGTGGCCTTCGGTCTGCCTCATGCACGAGGAGCTTTTGTGCTGGTTGCCTCTTACGACATTCAAAGCAGCGCAGTGAGGTCATGGGTTTCACAGATAAGGGGAGAAGCTCAGAGAGCTCAAGTGACTTGCCCAAACCACACAGCTGGATGTCTTTCTGGAACTCACACCCAGGCCTCCTATTTGGCCGACTGCACATCTCCAGCTCTTTCCGTGGCAGTAAAATAACTTGGGGGCTGGAACCAGGCCTGGGTTCAAGTCTTACCTCAACATCTTCCTAGCGGTGTGACTTTGGCCATGTTACTAAATTTCTCTATTCATCTGTAAAATGGGAATAATAATATCTACCTCTCCAGTCCATCATTTCATGGTTATCGTACATCAAGTTTCTAGCAGGCAGGAACTGCTCAATGAGTAAATGAACAAGCAAGCAGTTATGGAGTGTTATTGGCTCTGAGCTCTGTGGGGGAGAGTAAGGAGGAGAGGTGACCCTTTCTGTTAGGAAGAGAATACCCTGATGCCTTTTTAAGGAGATGTGAAGGGAGATGGGGTCCACTGTTTCTTGTTTGAATTGAGTGAAAAACTTGCAAAATCCACATGTAAGTAACTACAAGCCACTTCCTTTCTCTGCCCCTGGCTGCTGGATCATCTGTAAGCACTTGCCTTACTAAGATCTTTCCAAAGCCTTCTGTGGAAGACTGTGCAGTGGCAGATTGCACCAATGAGCAAAGGAAATCTGCCCCTTCGTCCATTGCCCCCATGCCTGGAAGAGGGGGTGGGGGCCCAGGAAGAGGAAGTCAAGATGGCACCCTGGTAGGTCTCTGCTTGCAATAGCGCTGTGGTTGCTGAGTTCCTCAGTGACGAGGACTAATAATATCAATAATAGTCATTATAAGATTTTGCATCTGTGCAGGGTTTATTATGTTTCTCCCAAGGCAGTTTCACATTCAAAGTCTTATTGAATCCCTATAATTCAGTGACATAAACAGGGCAAGAATAAGAGCCTCATTTACCATGACTTGACCTTCCAGAGGGCCCACAGTTTTGAAAGGGGAGCTGGGTCTCCAGCTCAGCACTGTTACCACTGCACTTCTCAGGGGCTCTCGGCCCCAGGCCCAGCTCCAAAATTTCCCCCATTCAACCATCCCCACCCCCAGTTTCTCATTGTCCTAGTTTCTGGCCCCCTGGACTCCTTTGGCTCAGTCATGAGCCATCTGGTCTCTGAAAATCCAATCTAGCGGTTGAAGGAAAGGAAAAATCCGGTGTTTTTTATTGCTGCTTGGAGGGGAGTTAATAATTAGGTGATCTGGGGGCAATGGGAGGAAGAAAGTTAGAAAAGAAATTATTCTAAAGCCTCTTGATGAAGTATCAAGAGGTGAGAAGGGGGAGGAAAAGATTTTAGTCTTAAAAACATCAGCTGTATTAAGGCACAATTACATACAATGAAATTCACTGACTTCAAGTGTATGGGTTTAGACAAACCGTCTACAGTTCTGCAACCATGACCTCAATGAAGCTATAGAACATTTCCCTCACCCCGAGGACTCCTTGTTCCCTTTTACAGTTCACTGTCTCCCTCCCTTATCACTGAGACTGATCTGATGTCACTGTTGTTATATTGCTCTTTCTAAGAAGTCATCCAAATGGAAGTCATACAATGTGTAGACTTTTGTGTCCAGCTTCCTCCATTTAGTATGATGCTCTTTTGAAATTCATCCACGTTGGTGCACATATGAGTAAGCTTGTTCATTTTATTGCTGAATAGTATTCCATTGTATAGATATACCACAATTTGCATTTACCGGTTAATGAACATTTAGGTTGTTGCTGGTTTTTTTTTTAAACATGTATTTTTATTTTATTGATAAAAACTGGCTCTACATACACTTAGAACACCTGGACCATATGTGTGCGGGATAGATCATTTCCTGAATTTATAGACAGTGCTTGGTGAGGACATGTACCTGTGCCCTCCTTGTATTAACTCTGGGCCAGTTCTACTCCCTCCTACTCCTCTGGCCAAGGTGCAGATGCTCCCAAAGTGGGAACCACTCATTTTAGTCACATGGTTTAAGACATGGATATTCAAACCAAAATATGATGTTTAACTTTATTCATTGTACTTCATTTTACTCTGGTAAGAACACTTAACATGAGACCTACTCTCTTCAGTTTTTAAATGTACAATATAGCCTTGTTAACTACAGGCACAATGTTGTACAGCAGATCTCTAGAACTTACTCATCATGTGTAATCAAAACTATGCCCACTGGTTAGCAATTTCCCATTTCCCCCTCTTCCCCAGCCCCTGGTAACCACCATTCTAGCCTCTGATTTTATGAGTTTGACTATTTTAGTTACCTTCCATAAGTGGGATCATGCTGTATTTGTCTTTCTGACTGACTTATTTTACTTAATGTCTTCAAGGTTCATCAATGTGGTCATGTATTATAGGATTTCCTTCTTTTTAAAGTCTGAATGGTATTCCATTGTATGTATATACCACATTTTCTTTATCCATTTATTCATTGATGGACACTTAGATTGCTTATAATCGTGGCTATTGTGAATAGTGTTGCATTGAATATTGGGGTGCTAATATCACTTCAAGATCCTGATTTCAGTTCTTTTGGATAAATACCCAGAAGTGGGATTTCTGGATCATATGATAGTTCTATTTTTAATTTTTTGAGAAACGTCCATACTGTTTTCCATAGCAACATTTTGCATTCTCACCAACAGTGTACAAAGATTCCAATTTCTACACATCCTCCTCAACACTTGTCATATACATATGTTTTGATGATAGCCATCATAACAGGTGAGGTGATACCTCATTGTGGTTTTGATTTGTATTTCCCTGGTAATGAGTCACATTGAGCATCTTTTCATATACCTGTTGGCCTTTTGTTTGTCTTCTTTGGAGGAATGTTTCACTCAGGTAAACTCAACTCAGCTCATTTTTAATTATTATTTTTTTTTGCTCTTGAGTTGTAGGACTTTCTTATATATTTTGGAAATTAATTGCTTATCTGATACATGGTTTGCAAATATTTTCTCCCATTCCGTATGTTACCATTTCACTCTGTTGTTTCCTTTCTGGCTTAATGTAGTTCCACTTGTGTATTTCTGTTTTTGTTGCCTGTGGTTTAGGTGTCCTATCCATGAAACAATTGCCAAGGCCAATGTCGTGAATCTTCCCCCGGTGTTTTTTTCCTTCTAGGAGTTTTATGGTTTCAGGTCTTATGTTTAAGTCTTTCATCCATTTTGAGCTGCTTTTGTGTACAGTAAGATACAGATCCAAATTCATTATTTTGCATGTGGATATCCACTTTTCTCAACCCCATTTGTTGAAGAGACCCTCTTTCCCCTGTTGTGCATTCTTTGCACCTTTGTCAAAGATTAATTGAATGTACATGTATAGAATTCCCAGTTTTATTTTACTGCTGTGAACGTTTGGTGCTATGAATAGTTTTTATCAATCTATGTTTATATTTATCTTGGGTAAATACCTAGGAATGTGATTACAGGGTCATGTGGTAAGTGCATGTTTAACTTTGTAAGAAACTGCCAGAGTGCTTTCTGAAGTGTTGCACCTTTTTACATTTCCACCAGAAAGACGTGTGTGAGAGTTCCAGGTGCTCCACACCCTTTTCAACACTTGCTATTTTCAGACTTTTAAATTTTACTAATTCTGGTGAGTGTGGAATGCTTTCTCATGGAGGTTTTAATGTGCATTTCCCTAATAACTAACCACTTCATTAGTATATTTTCTTTGGCAGAGTATCTATTTTAAATCTTTTGTACATTTTTTTCCATAAGGTTTTTGATCTTATTATTAAGTTGTAAGGATTATTCATTTTTTAAACAGTGTCTTTCAAAGAGAATATTTCTTATTTTGATGAAGTCTAATTTATTAATTTTTTTCTTATGATCTCTGCTATTTGTGTCCTAGCTAGGAAATCTCTGCATACTCTAAGATACACATTTTCTCCTGTGTTTTCTTTGAGAAGTTTTAAATGGTATCTGCTACTTTAGGTCTATATTCCATTTTGTATTAATTTATATATAAATATGGCACAAGGTATGAGGTTAATTTTATTTTATTTTAAAATGTTTTAACGTTTATTTTTGAGAGAGAAAGAGGGAGACAGAGCATGAGAGGGGAGGGGCAGAGAGAGAGGGAGACACAGAATCCAAAGCAGGCTCCAGACTGAGCTGCCAGCACAGAACCCAACACAGGGCTCAAGCTCACGAACCACAAGATCATGACCTGAGCTGAAGTCAGACGCCCAACTGACTGAGCCACCCAGGCGCGCCGTTCTTGTTTTTCAAAGTTGTTTTGGCTATTCAGCCTCTCCCACCCCTCAGGAATAGGAGTGACCTCTGAGCAAGGGAGTGAACTTTTCCTCCTATTCTTCATGTTTAGATAGAGAAGACTTCCTGGAGGAGGTGAAAAAATTAAGAGACAGTGAAAAAAAATTAAAGGAGCTCAGTCTTCAGGCTCTGCCAGCCCTAGTGATGATGGTACCAGGAGGGGTAGGTGTCAGGGAAGTGACGGGAAATGATTTTATAATTTCTGCCTTTTCCTGGAACTCAAGGAATCTTCTTTGGAGAGGTTCCCTGGTGGTTAGATCTGCTGTGTTCACCTCAGTGAAGGAGAGGAGGGGGTTCCTCATTCAAAGTTGCTCCTCTGGGATCCTGGTTTTGCCTCCTTGATTATCCTACTGGGAGTCCCCCTTCTTCATGCCTCTACTTACTGTGATGTTGTACACACCACTAGTTCCTCCAAACTACTCCACCATTTTTATGGCCATGCAGTGGAATCCTGAGTCTCAAACTGAATATAGATGTGGGAAGTGATAGGTGTACAGTGTCCCAGAATTTCGAGGGCCTGGCCCTGGCTAAAGCTTTAATTAGCTCCTAGCTAAGTGCTGGTGCCCTGAGTGGTGAACACACTCTGCCTCTTTGCTGAGGATCTCGGGGACATTTGTTGAAATTCTGAACCTGACCCCCAGGGCACAGGTACACCTGGTGGCAGGAACTGGGGTGGGGGGGTACATTCTCTGCCATACCTGCATACCTGGGTCATGGCTCTGAGCCCTTCTGGTTTCTTACCTGTCTCCTTCCTCCTCCTCCCCCTTCTCCTCATTCCTAGGGGCTATAATCAGACATTTGAGATCCAGACAATTCCCTGAACACTCTGATTTGCCCCAGGAACTAAGGGCTGGAGTGAGGGAGATGAGGGTGTCTGGAAGACGGAGCTGGGACTTTGGTCAGGGAACTACCCTAGACAAATTACTTCCTCACTCCATGCCTCAATTTTCTCATTTGGGAAATGAGGGGTCAGATTCAATTATTTTCCTTATTGCCCTTTTACAAAACTAGATTAGTTGCATTAATTATTAGTCCATAATCTATAGATTATATGTAATCCATAAGCAATAATTTATTAAATTAACACAAATCCAAGATAAAAATGTCCATGATCTGTCCTGAAATGACATTAATATTTGTGTAGGTTCCTGAAACTTTCTAGTCCTTGTTCAGGTGCATATCCAATTATAATGTATTTACAATAATATCAAGAGTAGGAATTTATATTTAACATTTTCAGCTAACATTACACCAAGCATATTTTTTCCTTTTCCGTTTTTTGCCTACTCTGTCCCAGTGCCTTCTTGCTGAGGTAGCCAGTGTGAACAGCTTAGTTATATATGCACATATATATATATGCATATATATATATGTAGAAATACAGTGCAATGTATAGAATAGGCATTTGAGGGAGAGGGGTCCTTGTTTATTTTACAAAACTACATATGCTTCTCTGAAGCTTCCTTTTCTCATTTAGCCATACGTGTGGAAATCCATCCAGGCCAAGAGATATCACACATAATTCCATATAGAGGTACAGTGCACAACTCCCTGGTATAAATGAAGCTATCCCAATTCACTCAACCATGCCCTGATTGGTGGGGACTCGGGTTATTTCCAGCTGTTTTGTTTCTCCCACTGAAAACAATGCTGCCACAACATTTTGTACAAATACTTTTGTGAACAGGTTACTTACATTTCTAGGGTATAAAATTACAGAGGTGGGATTGCCAGGTCAGAAGACATGTGCTCTTTTTTTTTTTTTTTTTTTTTTTGAGAGAGAGACAGAGACAGAGACAGAGACAGAGACAGAGAGCAAGCAGTGGGGTGGGGAGAGGGGGAGAGAGAGAGAATTTTTTAAAAAAATTTATTTATTTAAATTCAAGTTAGTTAACATACAGTGTAGTATTGGTTTCAGGAGTAGAACCCAGTGATTCATCACTTACATACAACACCCAGTGCTCATCCCAACAAGTGCCCTCCTTAATGCCCATCACCCATTTAGCCCAGCCCACCACCCATCTGCCTTCTAGCAACCCTCAGTTTGTTCTCTGTATTTAAGAGTCTTTTATGGTTTGCCTCCCTCGCTGTTTTTATCTTCTTTCCCTTCTCCTATGTTTATCTGTTATCTTTCTCAAATTCCACACAGGTGAAGTCATATGATGTTTGTCTTTCTCTGACTGACTTATTTTGCTTAGCATAATACCCTCTAGTTCCACTCACTTTGCTGCAAATGGCAAGGTTTTATTCTTTTTGATTGCTGAATAATACTCCACTGTATATATATATTCCACATCTTCTTTATCCATTCATCAGTCAGTGGACATTTGGGCTCTTTCCATACTTTGGCTATTGTTGATAGTGCTGCTATAAACATTGGGGTGCATGTGACCCTTTGAATTAGCATTGTTGTATCATTTGGATAAATTCCTAGTAGTGCAACTGCTGGGTTGTAGGCTAGTTCTATTTTCAACTTTTTGAGGAACCTCCACACTGTCTTCCAGAGTGGCTGCACCAGTTTGCATTCCCACCAGCAGTGCAAAAGGTTTCCCCTTTCTCCACATCCTAGTCAACATCTGTTATTTCCTGAGTTGATAATTTTAGCCACTCTAACTGGTGTGAGGTGTATTTCATTGTGGTTTTGATTTGTATTTCCCTGATGATGATGTTGAGCATCTTTTCATGTGTCTGTGACCATCTGGATGTCTTCTTTGGAAAAGTGTCTATTTATGTCTTCTGCCCATTTCTTCTCTGGATTATTTGTTTTGTTTTGTTTTGTTTTGTTTTTTTGGTGTTGAGTTTGCTAAGTTCCTTATAGATTTTGAATACTAACCCTTTAGAGACAGAGAGAGAGAGAGAGAGAGAATCTTAAGCTGGGTCCACACTCAGCTCAGAGCCTGACGTGGGGCTTGATCTCATGACCATGAGATCATGGCATGAGCCGGAATGAAGAGTCAGAAGCTCAACCGACTGAGCCCCACAGGTGCCCGACATGAGTTCTTTTTTTTCTCTTTTTTCTTTTTTTATTTTTTTTCAGTAATATAAGATACATTTTTTAATTTTTTAATTTTTTTATTTTTTCAGTATATGAAATTTATTGTCAGATTGGTTTCCATACAACACCCAGTGCTCATCCCAAAAGATGCCCTCCTCAATACCCATCACCCACCCTCCCCTCCCTCCCACCCCCCATCAACCCTCAGTTTGTTCTCAGTTTTTAAGAGTCTCTTATGCTTTGGCTCTCTCCCACTCTAACCTCTTTTTTTTTTTTCCTTCCCCTCCCCCATGGGTTTCTGTTAAGTTTCTCAGGATCCACATAAGAGTGAAAACATATGGTATCTGTCTTTCTCTGTATGGCTTATTTCACTTAGCATCACACTCTCCAGTTCCATCCACGTCACTACAAAGGGCCATATTTCATTCTTTCTCATTGCCATGTAGTACTTCATTGTGTATATAAACCACAATTTCTTTATCCATTCGTCAGTTGATGGACATTTAGGCTCTTTCCATAGTTTGGCTATTGTTGAGAGTGCTGCTATAAACATTGGGGTACAAGTGCCCCTATGCATCAGTACTCCTGTATCCCTTGGGTAAATTCCTAGCAGTGCTATTGCTGGGTCATAGGGTAGGTCTATTTTTAATTCTCTGAGGAACCTCCACATTGTTTTCCAGAGTGGCTGCACCAATTTGCATTCCCACCAACAGTGCCAGAGGGTTCCCGTTTCTCCACATCCTCTCCAGCATCTATAGTCTCCTGATTTGTTCATTTTGGCCACTCTGACTGGCGTGAGGTGATATCTGAGTGTGGTTTTGATTTGTATTTCCCTGATAAGGAGCGACGCTGAACATCTTTTCATGTGCCTGTTGGCCATCCGGATGTCTTCTTTAGAGAAGTGTCTATTCATGTTTTCTGCCCATTTCTTCACTGGGTTATTTGTTTTTCGGGTGTGGAGTTTGGTGAGCTCTATATAGATTTTGGATACTAGCCCTTTGTCCGATATGTCATTGGCAAATATCTTTTCCCATTCCGTTGGTTGCCTTTTAGTTTTGTTGGTTGTTTCCTTTGCTGTGCAGAAGCTTTTTATCTTCATAAGGTCCCAGTAATTCATTTTTGCTTTTAATTCCCTTGCCTTTGGGGATGTGTCAAGTAAGAGATTGCTACGGCTGAGGTCAGAGAGGTCTTTTCCTGCTTTCTCCTCTAAGGTTTTGATGGTTTCCTGTCTCACATTCAGGTCCTTGATCCATTTTGAGTTTATTTTTGTGAATAGTGTGAGAAAGTGGTCTAGTTTCAACCTTCTGCATGTTGCTGTCTAGTTCTCCCAGCACCATTTGTTAAAGAGGCTGTCTTTTTTCCATTGGATGTTCTTTCCTGCTTTGTCAAAGATTAGTTGGCCATATGTTGGTGGGTCTAGTTCTGGGATTTCTATTCTATTCCATTGGTCTATGTGTTTGTTTTTGTGCCAATACCATGCTGTCTTGATGATGACAGCTTTGTAGTAGAGGCTAAAGTCTGGGATTGTGATGCCTCCTGCTTTGGTCTTCTTCTTCAAAATTACTTTGGCTATTTGGGGCCTTTTGTGGTTCCATATGAATTTTAGGATTGCTTGTTCTAGCTTCGAGAAGAATGCTGGTGCAATTTTGATTGGGATTGCATTGAATGTGTAGATAGCTTTGGGTAGTATTGATATTTTGACAATATTTATTCTTCCAATCCATAAGCAGGGAATGTCTTTCCATTTCTTTATGTCTTCTTCAATTACCTTCAAAAGCTTTCTATAGTTTTCAGCATACAGATCTGTTACATCTTTGGTTAGGTATTTTCCTAGGTATTTTATGCTTCCTAGGTATTCCTAGGTATTTTATTCCTAGGTATTTTATGCTTCTTGGTGCAATTGTGAATGGGATCAGTTTCTTTATTTGTCTTTCTGTTGCTTCATTGTTAGTGTATAAGAATGCAACTGACTTCTGTACATTGATTTTGTATCTGACATGAGTTCTTTTTAATTTCCAAAACAGCTGTAAAACTTCACAACCACACAGGTGGGAGACAAGGGCATGTTTCTCCCCACATTCACACCAGCACTTATTGTAACTAGTCTTTTGAATGTTTGCCAGTATGGTGGTTGGGAAATGGCATCTCAGTGCTGCTTTAATTTGCACTTCCCTATTGACTAGTAAGGTAGAGCATCTTTCCATCTATTTACCAGCGCTTTGGATTTCCTCTTCTGTCAACTGGGATTCCTAATCTTTGCCCATTTTTTCTACTGGGTCTGTCTTTGCATTATGAATTTGTGGGATCTCAATGTAGGATATGAAGGCCTTCTGGCAGAAGGATATGGCCTTCTGTCATATGTGTTGCAGATCTATTTTCCCACTCTATCATTTGTTGTTTGGCTTACGAGAGTATCTTTTTCCATACAAGATGTTTTCATTGTATGTAGTCAGATATGTTTCTTTTTCTTAATGGCGTTTCAATTTCCTGTTTTGTTTTGAAGTCT
Source organism: Herpailurus yagouaroundi (assembly GCF_014898765.1). NCBI lineage: Eukaryota > Metazoa > Chordata > Mammalia > Carnivora > Felidae > Herpailurus > Herpailurus yagouaroundi. Next base: position 5,912,466 of record NW_024412572.1, read on the forward strand.
CCGCAACACATAAACTGTATTCCTAAGTTTCCTTGTAAATCTTCTCGTTTTATGTTTTCTCACTTAAGCATGAAATCTTTCCGGAATTATTTTTGTCAGATTAAGGTAGGATCCAACATTATTTTCTTCCATGAGAAGAGATAAACTCAGCAGTTTCTTTCTTTCTTTCTTTCTTTCTTTCTTTCTTTCTTTCTTTCTTTCTTAGAGAGAGAGAGAGAGGGCACAAGTGACAGCAAGTGAGCAAGGGGCAGAGAGAGAGAGAGAGAGGATCCCATGAGGGGCAGAGAGAGAGGGAGAGAGAAGCTGGGCTTACCCAAAGCGGGGTTCATATTTTACCCAAAGACTCATGTTCACCTGAAGTGGGGCTCCAGCTTAATTGAAGCTGGGCTCTGTTCACCTAAAGCTGGGCTTGTGTTCACCCAAGGTGGGACTCGAACTCACAAACCATGAGACCATGACCTGAGCTGTAGTCAGATGCTTAACCATTAGGCACCCCAAACACAGCAGTTTCTAATCTATGCTCTTATAATCCTGGGGCCCCCAAGAGACACATGGGAGTTGGCTACCAAGACTAGGACCAGCAGATCAAGGAGGCATAGACCTCCAATTCCCTGACCATAGAGGGACCACCTTCGTTGTTTTACAAAATGGGCTTCCAGGAAAGATTGGGTTTGGACAAAGTGTTCTGAGGCTAAAGGAAGTTTTCAAAATGTCTTTTGGGAAATCTTTGGGGGCCCTCCCAGGTCTGTCATTCTCTGACTCCATGATGGTGAATGCTTGCTAAGGGAGAGAAGACCACATGTCAGCATACCTTCATCCAAAATTAATTTTACTGTTAAATCCCAAGGTGGCTCAAAGTAGATATTAGAATCACAGAGTTTTAGAGATGGAAGTCACCTTGAAAATCATCTAGTCTAATGGCTCTCAATTCTGACTACCTTTTGAATCACCTGGGACCTTATAAAAAGTCCTTATAAAAAGTCCTGGACCTTATAAAAGTCCAGACCAAGTGAATCAGTCCCTGGGGGTTAGGGCCCAGGCATTGATGGTTTTTAAAGCTCCTGGTGATTCTAATAAGCAGCTAGGGTTGAGAACCACTTCTCTGGTTCAACTCATTTACTTCATTAGTAAACAAATTGCGGCCTGGAAAAGGTGATGAGGTATCACACATCTGGCTAGCTGTAGAGTTGGCACTAGAATTTCTATCTCCGCCTCTGGGTTAGCGTTTTCATTTGCATCAAACAAATCCCTCATCAAGCACTGTGCCTTGGATTTTCAGCCAGCAACCCTAAAATCTCTGTATGAGTGCTTTCTACCTTCGCATACGATCAGCTTAAACACATTCCCTGCATACAGTTCTGTGCATGATGGGTGAATAGACCTAGTTTGGCCTTGCCAGATCATAGTAGGGAACGGGGTCATAAAGAACTATAATGATAAACGGGAGGGCTGAATAAATGGTACATCCTATGCAGAGGACAGGGCCGGGGGTGGGGGGTGCTCAGAAGGAGGAGGAGGAGGTGGTTGATGGGAGGTCCGGGGACTGCAAGCAGGAGGTGGTGTTTGAACTGGGCCTACTGCGTGTTGGAGAAGAGCCAGAAGCTCCTCCCTGGAGTAATGTTAACACAAGTTGAAGGGTTCTCAGGTCAGGTGGTGGGGGATGTGTCAGTGCCAGCTGGGCCCAATGTGTCAAGGCCGCCCCTGACCTTCTCCCTCTTGCTCTGCCCTCAGGAATGAGACCGTGCTGCACCAGTTCTGCTGCCCAGCCGCTGACGCCGAGCAGAAGCCCGCCTGCTCCGACTTGGCCTCCCAAAGGTGGGAATGCATTGGTGGCCGTCCCCCCTTCCCCACCCCCACTGTCCTTCCCCTCGAAGCAAAGCACACTGCACAGCGCCATTCGGCCTCTTCCTCTGAGTCCTGTGTTTTTGTCTGTCTGTCTGTTTTTACCTCCTGCCTCATGCCTTCTATTGCTCTTGCCTTCCTCTGGTCCCCAGATGAGCCATTCCCAACTCTGGAGGCCATTATACCCTAATATTCAAATGCCAAACTTAGGCTCCTTCCCCTAAAGAGCCTACATAAAATATCATCTTTTTAGAAATCAAGGGAAGTTAGTTGGATTGTACACAGAATATATAATCACGTGGTAGGGTGTCTGGCACTAAGCAGGTGCTCAGTCCAGGGTTTTGCCTGCCTTTTCTATGGTAGCAAAGATTTATTCTTTTCTTTCTAATCTTTCTCCTCCCATAAAAGAGCCAAGATGACTGAGTTTTAATTGTCAGGCTTTTCACTGAGTTAGCTGTTGACCTGGGAAGGAAGGGGGAGAATGTTGAGTCAGGGGTTGGTGTCACTGTCCCAGGCCCGCTTCATCTTGTCGTGGGTTAGTCGTAGTCCCTTTCTCGTTTATTAATTTTTTTAATTAAAGAATTTTAAATTAATTTAACTATTTTAACTAGCAAAATATCAGATCACTTCCTAGTCACTGATGACATCTTAGGGTAATAAAACTTAAATATATATACATATATTTGATGGAACGGGCCCAGCATGCCAATCTAATCAGACAGAAAATGTGAATTTTACAGCACATATTTGGGGTCTCTCCAATAATGCCAACAACATAGCTGTCTTCCGCAGGGAGTAGTCATCGTCATCACAAAACCTATTTGTTTAGCTTTTACGTGTACTATAAACTTTTCCTTTTAACGTGGAGTACCTCCACCTCTAAGTTTCTGTGAGGAATTATCATCACGTTTGCAAAGCCTGCACAGGAAGGGCGGTGAGTAACAAAGTGCTGAATGGATACAGAAACGCTGCAAGGCTGCGGGCACCGCCTGCTTCCCACAATGTGGCCCCTCCACAGCTGTTTGCTGCAGATGTCTTACATTGTGGGACTAACACCTAACAGCCGCCTGAACAGGTGCTCAGAGAGTTCTTTGGGTTTCTTAAGCTCTAGACTCCCCTGGAACATAAGCATAGGTAAATAATTCTGCGCCACGCAGATCATTTCCTCAGCTAGGGTAGGAGAAATGAGAGTCACTCTGAGTAGCTGAACTCAGTCCCTCTCCCCTCCACCTCCCATTTTGTGGCCCCTCCTCCTTGCACTTCTGTGCTCCTGTCTGTCTTCCACCTTCACCTGTCTCTCTGCTTCACCTCTCCCCTTCTGGCCCACATCAAATTCCTCTCCTGTGTCTACATCCCGGGGCCTTGGTCACGCTTTGTTCTCTTTCCACCAATTCTTCTTAGTTCTGCACATTTCTCTCTCTTTTTTTACTTGTTTCTTATGTCACTGGGAGTCAAGATACTTGGATTCTGGCCTGAACTTGGCCTCATCTACAGTCTCCTGTTGTTGGGATGAACTTGGCCAAGTTGCTCAGCTCCCCTGGGCCTCAATTTCCCAAGAGGGTGGTCTGTCAGGAAAGTAACACTGACACATAATCTCATTGGGTCTTTCAGCTGCTCAGTGAGGTTAGACCAGGCTTTCTTGTCCCTGTCTTATTTGAGAGCAGAGTACGTTTCAGAGCACTCAAGAGCCCTGCCTATAATCACGTGGCCAGAAAGTACCAGCACCCAGACTTGCCCTGAAGGCATGTCACTCCTACCGCTCACCATTTCCTTGTTTGAGACTGAGTGATTCCATGATCTTTCCTCCTTTATTCCTTGGAGAGCACTAGGTAGGCATCAGAGATGGTAGCTATTGACACAAAGACACAAAATCATCCCTGAAAGGCATCACTACTCATGTTCCCTTAAAGGGAAGTCAGGGCCGGGGTGTAGGCAGGACTCTGAGGTCTCAGAGTCAGGCCAAAGCAAGTGGCACTTTGGGATCCTTCAGTCCAGGGCTGAGGGAGGTGTGCTTGTTCCGAGGGTGACCAGGTAGGATCATGGAAGGCAAAGAGAGGGACGGAGCACTGTGTCCATGCCCTGGGTGGTCTGTAGGTCAAGTTCTGTGCCCGGGGACATAAGAACAAGTAAGGCCACTTGAGTTCTGGAGGATCTCCCCATCTAGTTTCCAATTTCCAAATTGGAAATGGCTCACCTGGAAACTGGAAGTAGACAGAAATGGGAGAATGTGAGGGCAGGAGAGAAGAGAAAAGAGGACAGAGAGCGGAGTGGCATCAGGATGATCTTCGAGGAAAGAGACAGAGGGTCCTGGTTCCTTCCAATGGGCTGTCACTGTTCAGACACACAGCTGAGTCTTCTTCCTAAAAATCTCCTCCTTGACAGGCAGGGAGAAGGGCTGTCTAGTCTGCCTCCCACCCTGTCAATCCAGCTCCATTCAATAAGCATTTAATTACTACTACCCAAGCACAAGGCATCGGCGAAGATGGATGACAGGGTGCCCTCAAGCTCAGTCCTAGGGGTGTGGCAACAGGAATCTTTCCTTGGATTTTCCATGGTCATCCTTTCTCTCACTTCTCAGCCCTCTTATTCCTTCTCATGCCCACACCCCTCTGCCTGCCCACCTGCCCTGTGGCCCTGGACCCTGGTGGGAAGGGATGGGAGGGGCTGGTGTGCCATGTGGGAGAGAGTGACAAGTGTATGTGGGGCAGGGGAGGGGTGCTCCCCCATCATGGCTGCCAAGGGAATAGGCCTCTTTCTCAAGATTTGGAGTGGGAGGGTAGGAAATCTATTATCTTAGTTTTCCCTTGAAAAGGCAGGTGCCAAGGTGGGGGACAGAGGTGCTCTGGGAGGGAGGGTAGGGGGATGTTCGGTTATGGAGGGACTACCCTCCTGCAGCCCTCCCCTCTGGGTGGGACAGGGAGACTTACGCCCAGTTGGTCCAGACCTTCAGCTGTTGTCTGCCTCTGTTCCCAGTTACTCCAAGTTGTTCTGTTTCATTTGTAGTTTCCTAGAGTGTATTTCTGCCTCTCTGTCTGTCTGTCTGTCTATTTCTGATGTCAGTTTCTTGGCTTCTCTGGGAGGAGGCCCTCTGGATGTTTTCTGACAGTCCAACCAAGTATGTGTCAGTCAGTCTGTCTGTTCCTGGCTTCCTGGGGGGATTGCATCCTAAGAACGTTTTCTCCCATTAGACCCCCACATCCTTGCTCCTAACCCTATGTGATCCCTTTACACCCCCTTATCACTTTCCTTTAACCAGGTGCCCCACCTCCACAGAGCATAGCCCACACCTCCCCAGGAATTTCTCTGTGAGAACCTGCCAAAGTCAGAGATTGGGCTGAGGGCTAGCGCAGGGTTGCTGGGTCACAAAGCCCTCTGGGCCACCCTGGGAGATCCTGGGCTGGGCTGCAGGGCTCTGAGACAAGCTAGGCTCTTGTCAGTCTGGCTTCCCACCAGCTCAGCCAGGCTCCAGCCCAATCAGCCTCTGAATCTTCTGGGGATAAGCCCATTGGTCTGCACAGGAGACCCCAATGAGAAATCTAAACCAATTGATCAGGTCTCAGGGTCGCTGGGACCTTTGGTGTGTGACCTCAGAGCTGGCTCCCTGACATTCTTCCTCTGCACCCCAGCTGAAGCCAGTGGTGATCAAGATCAGCCCAACTTGAGGGGTCTGTCCTCTCCCTGCCCCACTCCAAGCTGTGGGACTTAGCAAGAATCCCTTTCTTAAGAACTCTGGACGAATCCCATGGGGGCCTCACGGCAGCTGATCACCCACAGCCCCATTGGTCAGACCAGTGGAGAGGAGCTGCCACAGCCCGAGGCAAACCCTCAGCCCAGAGGAGAGACTAAGGGGCCAGGAGAAACCCTCACCCCTCCCCAAGAGACAGATAAGCCCCAGCCCTGGGTTGGGGGTGGGTGTTGCTAGGACAACCTGCCCCAGCCACCTGAAGAGAAGCCTTGAGGGATGGGGTCAGGAGAAACTCTACCTTGGGATGTGGAGCCTGCCAGGGAGTGATACCCCAGGAGGTGGGAACACCCAAAGTTGAGCAAGTCTGAAAGCTGGGTTTCTGTAAGAAAGGAGCCAAGGGGTGGCATCAGGGACTGGGGGGCAATGGAGTAGTTATGGGGCTGGCAGAGGCCTCTGAGGGGATGGTGAGACCACCAGGGAATGGGCCTGGGTTCACACACACACACCCCCACCCCCCCCACCCCCCGCCCAGGCAAACCCTCTGTGCTTACCAGGGCACTTAGGCCCTCAGGTGAGAGCTGGGTGGGGGGCGGCGTGGAACCCAGAGCCGGGTGCAGTAAGTGTGTGCCAGGCTCTTTCTTCCGCCTTCCCTACCTCCTCCTGCTCCTAGCTAATGACAAGGGCTTTATTCTAGGGAGCTGAATAGGCTAGTAATTGCAGCCCTACTTCCAGTCCCATCCCTCTCCTCCCTCTCACGCTCTCCCTGACAATGACCCTGGAACTGGCCAGCCACCATGCAGCATCCAACAGAATGGCAGCCCATTTGTCTCTGTGGGTGGCAATGGGGCCGAGTGGAGGAAGATTGCCTTCTATTAGTGTAATGAGAGGAGGCTTGTAAGGGTGGGGTGGCGGCTCAGCTAAGGGAAGCATAGGGAGGAAACAGAACAACTCCGTCCCCTGGGGAGCCCTGGGGAAGAAGGTACTCTGGGCCCCAGTGAACTCAATGACTCACCCCTGTTATTCGGTCCTACCTGCCCAGCCTTCCTCCAGGATGGAAGAGACACTAATATTTCTTGAACATGCCAGGTATGTTGCACTAAGCACTCTGAGTATTTTATCTCAATTCTGTGAGATAGCTGTTATTCGAAGTTTTAGATAAGGAATCTGAGATGGAGAGAAGTCCCGTGTCTTGACAGAGGGACCTTGCTAATCAGTTCTGGAACTGGAAGGTGAACTCAGGTCTAACTCCAAAATGCAACCACTTTTCACAGAGCTGCTGCTAGGGTTTTTTCTCTTTCTTTCTTTCTTCTTTCTTTCTTTCTTTCTTCCAGAGCACAGGAGAAACCCTTCTAGGCATTTCTTTTGATCTTAAATAACATCTATTTTCTCTGATTATAAGTTATACTTGCTAGTTGTTGGAAATGTGGAAAATACAGAAATATAAAGAAGAAAATAATTGAATTCAGTTATATAGAATTAACCACTGTCAATATATTAGGGTGCAACCTTCCAGGGTTTTATTTTTCTAAGCACTGTATTTTACATTTACCCCCCATAAAAAAAAAAAAAAGATTTTGTAGCCTGCACTTCCCACTTAGTATATGGTGTCCAGAGAGAACCTCCCGCCTTAAGCAGCCCCTCCGAAGCCCCCATCCTTTCCTGGTGCTGGTCTGCACCTGCTAAGCAGCCCGCAGACTGGGTGGTAGGTGGCCGTGAGCTCTGCTGGAGGCTGCACTCCCTACTATATCCTTGAGGAAAGGATTTCCTTCCAAGGATGCTGTCTGGGAGAGCCCTTCGTTCGCATCGCTGGCGCCTCTATCCCGCCTCTTGGCTCTCCCCAGCTGGCCTGGGGCATGATCAATGGACCAGCCAGTGTTTACTCAGCGATTACGGAGCAATTAAATTCTCAATCGATACAGTTTAGTCTTCAAACAGCTGGGCTAGGGAGCCTCGGCCTCACGCGCCAGCTCCATCAGTCACATCCCCAGCTCTGGCTCCGAGGCTGCCGGGAATCCTGCCCCACCCACAGTGGAGAGGGTAGGGGCTCATTCTGGGACTGCGGGACTCTGTCCCCTCTTCCCTAGAGAAGCACAGAGAAGACATGCTTCCCTTCTAGGCCTGAGTGGGGCTGGAGGGTCGGCCCACCTAAGCTGCCCAGCCCCTAGGCTCTGGGGTCTCTGCCTCGGCACAACAGGAAGGCAGTGGGCAGCAGGCAAGGCCAAGGGGAAGTTGTCTGGTCTCCTCAGCGTCCCGCGGGTAGTTCCCAAAGGCCTTGGCAAGGGTTGGGATCATGTGACCTAACACAGTGTTCTGACAGTTCCCATGATGACCTGCCCTGGAATGGATCATCTGATTGTGGGGCCCAGGTGGGATTCCTGAGGATTGAGGACATCAGTCTGGCCCAGGACACAGCAAACCTGGACTCAAGTGGCAAACAGCAGGGGGAAGGGCAGGGCTGCTCCTTCTTATTTGGGCTTTCTGAGCAGGTTAGGTTTGCTCACCAGTGTCCTGAGGATTTCTGTGTAGGTACGGTAGAATCTGCCTTTATGGCTGGGCTTTACACCTGAGGATAACCACAGGCAATGGCAGAAGAATTTGGTCCTGGAGCTAGAGAAACCTGTTCCCTGACAACCATGTGGCCTGTCCCTTCATGTCCATGCTTTTTGTCCCATCTGTGTCTTCCCTGCCAGACTCAGGAGGCACAAAGGACAAAATAGATGTCAGAATACTTTGATACCCTGCTAGGGGATGGCCCCCACACCCATACCCCCAGTTCCAGAGAGTATTAGGAAAGCTTTGTCTTGTCATGGTTTTTGGCTTTCTGTTCAGTGAGTTTTCCTCAGCTGCAACGTGAAACTTGTGTTTGGAGTCAAGTATTTGCCCAGGCCGATTTCCTCATGTATTTTTTCCACCCAGTGATCCTCTAAGACCTCTTCATGAGACCTCTGTTGTCACCAAAGGGCATTTTCAAACTTCCCTGTCCACAAGCCTGGGCTGGGGCTGTGTCATGTGAATTAGGCCAGGCTTGGGCCCACCTTCAAAGAGCTGTGAGTTAGGACAGACAGCTTTCTGTCAGCAGTGTGTTGAGAGATGATTAGAGAATTCCTCTTCAGTCTATATTTCTATTTTGTGTCCCTTACCCATGAGAGAGGGAAAGAGAACACTGGCTGTCAGCTAGCGAGCACTTGCTACGTGCTAGACAGATATTAGCTTACTTAATTCCCACCAAAGGTTCATGAACTGCTTTCAGTCCCAGGTTCGAGGACAGAGTGAGGATAAGAGCTGATGAATGCCTTGTCTAAGAGCCATATCCCTGGCAAAGGGCGGAACTAGGATTTGAACCAATCTATTGCAGGTGCTGCCACCAGTCAGGTGACCAAAGAAGGGGAGGTGTTCTCAAGCACAGGAAGTGAAAGCATGGTGGGGGAGTGAACAGCAGGCTCTTCTCCTGCCACAGGAAGGGGGCTGCTTAGAGGGGGCTCCTCAAAGAAAGCCTGGTTTGTGGGTCAGCGACGGTGAAGGCTGGCTCTCCACCCTACAAATGAGGCTTTGAGGACTCTAGGCACCTGGAGGTAAACACATCAGAGCAACCAAGCTGAAGACAGGAATAACTGGGAGAATATTTTCAGGGGGAGAAAAAGCTTCAGGCTTTATTATTTAAAGAAATAAACATAACTAAGTATACTACTCCCAGAACAACAAAATGAAAGCCACCACAAGGAACATCTAACTATCTCTGTTCCGCTGGTGTTCATTAATGCACAGTTTTGTCCAATTTAGGGAAAGAGATTCTTTTTTTCATTTCCCAGAAACTTCTTGTTTGAGTCTTTTGGGTATTCCTTTTTTTTTTTTTTTTTTCATTCCCAGAAAGAGTAACCTCTCTTTGCAAGCCTAGAGATTTTTATTTTTTTTTAATTTTTTTTTATTGTTTATTATTTTTGAGAGAGAGAGAGAGAGAGACTGAGAGAAAACAGGGAAGGGGCAGAGAGAGAGGGAGACACAGAATCGGAATCAGGCTTCAGGCTCTGAGCGCTCAGGACAGAGTCCGACGCAGGGCTCGAACTCACAGACCATGAGATCATAACCTGAGCTGTAGTCAGCCACCCAACCGACTGAGCCACCAAGGCGCCCCAAGCCTAGAGACTTTTCTAACCTCACTCTTAGGCCTTTTTGGTTTGGGTTTGTTTTCTCCTCTGAAAAGTCATCTTCACCCATTCATTTGTCTTTCAACCAATAACATGACCATGACAATAATTTATAATTTCAGTGAGTGTTTCTGATATATGACAAAAAGGGCTTTAAATCTGTTTCACCAAACCAAAAGAGAGGAGATCATCATAGTCTGAAGCAAGTGGTTTAATCAGACCAGGCATTCTTAACGATTCTACTGCCTTTGACAGAGGCCTTGGAACAGCTTAAGGAAGGAGATTCTTAGAGATTTTGTGTGTGTGTGTGTGTATGTGTGTGTATGATGTTTAAAACGCCACAAAAAGAAAACAAAAACAGGGGCGCCTGGGTGGCGCAGTCGGTTAAGCGTCCGACTTCAGCCAGGTCACGATCTCGCGGTCCGTGAGTTCGAGCCCCGCGTCAGGCTCTGGGCTGATGGCTCAGAGCCTGGAGCCTGTTTCCGATTCTGTGTCTCCCTCTCTCTCTGCCCCTCCCCCATTCATGCTCTGTCTCTCTCTGTTGCAAAAATAAATAAATGTTGAAAAAAAAAATTAAAAAAAAAAAAAGAAAACAAAAACAAAAACCAGGAAAGACAGCTGTCTGTGAAGGAAGACTGGCATATGATGCTGTCCCTGACAGGCAGAAGAGCTAGCAGGAGCTATTGCTTTTGAAATGGAGGGTTTCTGGATGGAAGGGACCCAAGTGATACACCACTCTTTATCACACAGATAGGAGACTGAGGACCGGAGGAAGGTGCCTTGCCCAAGCTCTCCCAGCTGGTGACGTGCCCAACAGGGTCTAGAACTCAGGCTTCCTGAAGAGCTGGGGCTTTCTACCACCAGCTCAATGACTCAGTTTCCCCAGCTACTACATAAGGGGGTGAACCGTCTAATGCCCAGGGTCCCTGTGGCAGTAATTCTGTAAGAAGACACTCTGCCTTGGGCCGAGGCAGCAGGAGCACCCAGGAGCATTTACAAAGCAAAACAAAGGGCAAATGGCATGACAGGAACATGGGGGACAGTGGACCCAAGAAGCAGATGGGAATGGCAACATCCAAACTCGTGCGAGCACACATAAGAAAGGAGAAGCGTCAAGTGAGCCGGTGCACAGGTTCTGTCTTTCTCCATTCTACTGATTGTTAAAACACAAAAGGGAATTTTCAAAAGGAGGAAAGCCTCGCCTCGCTCTGAGTTGTCCAGGCTCTCACAACCACCTTCTGTCATTTTCCCTGGTCCTCACCCCACTCTCCGCATCCAAGGGCCTGTGCTGCTTGGGCGCTGGACTTTGTCCCCCAGGATGCTCCAGGAAAGAGCCTGATACCCGCTTCCCTTCTGCCATGCATGCAGCTGCCTTCATTCCAAGGACAGAAATGATGGAAAATGAAGGAAGTTTCGGTGGAAAGCTGGTCATAACCTTAACTAACATGTGTACAGGGTGCTCCGGGTTGTAAAACTCCTTCCCAACCGTTCAACCGTTTGATCCTCACCACAAACCTGTTAAAGGCCACAGGGGCAAGAATTACTGTGTCCGTTTTCCAGCTGGGGAAATAGGGGACAGAAGCAACTTGTTCAGGTTCCAAAGGAAGAAGCTGACAGATCAAAACAAGCCCGCATAAAGAGAGGGGCTGCAACAAACGGGGGGCATTAAAGCCTGCTTCCTGCCTGTCACTGTTTGAATGCACTGCCTCGGCCATGCTCCACCACCCACACAGACTGGCAGGATCTCAGCGTGGTTCCCATGTTCCACGTCTAGGCTGCAGGTTGGCAGGTTTGGAGAAGCGATTAGGTGACCCTGAGGTCCTCGGATTTCAGGGGACCTGGCTCACCAGAAACAGCATTATAAGAGACTTGTATATTACTATGAATTTATTAATTCATAATGAGCAATGATACCAGTGAATAGGATACTCACAATTACTGATTAATAACGAACTTAAAAATATGAGAGTCTCTTTTCTTCTCCAAGTGCAGAGGGATGCGCCAGATGAGTTTTTGGATGCCCTTCTAGGTTGGACAGGAAGATCTGAGAAGTGGGAAGGTAGTAAAATAGTACCCTGGGCTCGAAGATAAATTCAGGAAGACTTCAAGTACTAGAATGTGGAGCGGTTGAGAACACAGACAGAGCAACTCAAATCCAGGTCTAAATCCTGGCTTGGCAACTTACAAACTCTGTTACCTTGGTTAAATTACATAAACCTTCTCATCCTCAATTTGCTTACCTGTAAAATGGGGATAACAGGAGCAGTTACCTCTTACAGTGGTTGAGGTGGTTAAATGAGATGATTCCTGGAAAGGTGCTTGGCATATAGGAACCACTCAGTAAGTGCTAACTATTTGAAAGCTGGATTTTTCAGGAGCAGAGAGGGAGAAATCAATCAAGATCCAGGAGTCCCAGAGAAGGGGACTACAAACTCAAGTACGACTAGGAAATGTTTAGAAAGAATGGGCTGACTACTTTAGGAGTTGAGGGTCTAATGGCAGAGCCCCTGGTATGGCAAGTAGGAGGGGACACACTACCTGGAAAGTTGTTCAGAGTCATTGAGACATGCCCTTCAGAAAGAGGGTCTAGTCCCTCCTTTGGATGGCAGGTGATGGGCACGGAGAAGGAGGCATCTTTCAGATGTTTCTATTCAAGCCTAGCCTGGAACATAGGCTGCTGGAAAGAGCCCAATATCTGAATGAAAGAGAGACTCTCAGAATTAAGGGACCAATTTGGGGAAAAGATCAAAGAAGCTAGAGACCCAGATGAATGCCAATCCAGTAGGGCCAACGGGCCCAGAGAGGAGATTTTCTAGACATCAGGGCAGGAGAGGAAATGATTTCACCCAGCACCAGGCTGTCACAGTGCAGGCTAGGATGAGATTAAGAGCAGAGGCATTTTATCAGAAAATTCTTGCCAGCCGACAGTTTGTTCTCTTAAGAGGAGGAAATGGGAGCACCTGGGTGGCTCAGTCGATTGAGTGTACAACTTCAGCTCAGGTCATGATCTCATGGTTGGTGAGTTCGAGCCCCATGTCGAGCTCTGTGCTGACAGCTCAGGGCCTGGAACCTGCTTCGGATTCTGTGTCTCCCTGTCTCTCTGCTCCTCCCCTGATCACACTCTCTCTTTCAAAAATAAATAAAGATTAAAATTTTTTTTATTTAAAAAGGAGGAAATGGTCGAACCCTTTCAGGGAAAGGTTTATGGCCTGGCACTGACCCCTGCCCTGCCTGGAGGGGTGGGTGGTTCCCCAAGCTGGGATCTCTGAGGCTTCTTCCCAAAGCCAGTGTGCTATGCATTGTCCCTTCATCCTAAACACGTTTGGAGAGACATGTGAAACCCGCAGACATGTAGAAAATAGCACAGCCATTCTGATACTTGTGAGCTTGTGAAGGTTTCTTCGGTAGCAAGAATGACTGAAGCTAGACATTAGGAAGAACTTCAAGTCGGAAAGCAAAAGATAATGAAGGTGACTGAAAGGAAATAGGTCAATAATCTTGTTCCGCAGAAACTGGATGGATGGCCAGAGCAGCGTCCTACACTACAGGGCATTTGCCATTTCCATCTCTTGTGTCACAAGACTCCTGTTTGGGGTCAGCACACACCTGACTGCCACAGACACCTGTAGGCCATTGGAGACCTTTTCCCTGGCTTGTGGTGAAGTTGAGTCTGTGAGGAGCTGGGAGAATGTCTTTCCCTGGAAATAGCTCAAGATCCAAAAAAACATCTGCTCTGCTGGGGTGAGGTAGGGCCGATCTGAGTGGGACGGGAGGAAGATGGAATAAAGGGACTTTATAGCCATGAGGAAACAAAATAGCTGGGCATGGCCCAGCCTCTGGGATGCACTGTGTGTGTTGCGATCATCACCATCCCTCAGAGGGACCCAAGAAGGATTAGATGAGGTTTTTGCTCTCCAGGGAGTCATCGCTCTTGAGCCAGAAAGTGAGGAAGTGCGACATGCCCAGATGAAGGAAGGAAACCTACATTTACAGGGCATCAGTAGGTCCCAGAAGCTTTATGGACATTGTTTTGTCAACTCTCCCAACAGAAGAGGAAACAGGCTCCAAAAAGTTAGGGAACTAGCCAAGGCCACACAGCAAGTGAGTTGTTAGATTTTTAAACCATGGTCAGTCTGGTTCTTCATCTCCCACTCGTTATATCCTGCTGCCTCCCAGCCCTTATACCTCCTGGCAGGCTTCTCTTGGCATCCTCTGTAACTCAGAGCTTCAGAAATTATGCTGTGCAGAAAAGAGCACTACTTTTCCATTTAAAGAACTCTCGCACAAGAACGTGAGGGAAAGATAGTTCAAGTTAAGGACTGTTCTTTATTCTGAAGTCACTTCCTTCCTACCTTTTCGTATTCGGAAACGGAATGAGGTTTTTGCTTTTTTGTTTTCTTGTTTGAACAGAATAGCATGTTGGAAATCCTAAAAAGGAAAAAGATAGTTGTTCATTATATAGGGCTTACTGAGCATTTTACACACCTTAATTCTCTACCTTAATTCTCCCATAGAGAAGAAAGCAAGGCACAAGGTTAAGCAACTTGCCCAAGGTCACACAGCAAGTCGATGGCAGAGCCAGCGTGCAAAGCCAGGCTGTCTGGCGTGGAGTCCTACCTGCTGCAGTGCTGTCCCCATCTGTGCACTGGCCAACATTGCCTGTGGCCTCCTGTGTTCCCTCCTCTCAGGGACCCCAAAGCACTCACATCCTGGACCTGGCTCCCAGCTGGCTCATGGGCTGATGTCTTTCTTGAGTACACCTGTCCCAGCATCACTTATGTGGCTCCTGAGAGTCACCGTGGCCCATGGTAACATACCCAGACCATGGTGGTGGTGGTGGGGCGGGGGAATAGGTCCTTAAAGAATGAGTCCATTTTCTTTACTAAAAGTCTTCCTTGCTGAGACAATGGGTGCAGCTCAGCTGCGGCCAGATCCCTGCCATCTTTTCTGTCCTGCCAGCATGGAGTTGCAGGCCATTGCCCTTGGAGAGGGGCCTCCTGACCTGTGTGGGGTCTGCAAGATCTCGAGTGTTCCCGGACCTGCCCCGTGAGCACACTATGCAGGCTTGGTGCTGCTGCAAAAGCAGCCACCGCCACTTACGTAAGGACAAGGAGGAAATTTGCCCCCAAGGAAAAGCAGGAAATAATAAACACAAATTCAGGACAAAGATTCCTTTGAGAAGAGGAGAAGGAATATGTGAGGTGTCAAAGGCTTCTAATGTGCCATTTCTTGAGCTGGGTACAAGTGAATATTTTTCTTTACACTTTACATATGTTACTCATATTTCCATATGTAAAATGGCTCATAATAAGAGAAAAAATGAAATAAAATCCAGAGTTTCACTAGGCTGTAAATACGAAGTGTTCCCTGCACTGGCTGTGTGACGACTTTAGGCTGTGTGTCCAGAGATGGTTTTAAAGGCAGTGTTTCTGGAGCTTCCTTGCAGGGTTGGGTGCCACGAGGATGTCAGGCATGGGAAACGTCTTCTCTTAGGGATAATAACACAAGCAGACATAAACGGTGAAGAAATCTGAGGTGCATTTAGGGGTACAGTGAGTTCTGTGTCTGGGCTTAGAGAAACATGCATTTGTGAAATTGTGTGCTGTGTGTCAGGGAAGGGGCAGATGTCCTTAGAGCCTGATTTTGTTACCAGATCTATGCCTATTTGTGAGAAAATAAAATGCTCAAAATATTAGGATTCCAGTGGCAAGAAGATGGCATTAATCAGTGTGGCCAGTTTAGGAGCCTGTGAGGGAGGTGTCCAGAGGAAACTTCTAGATGAGATTTCCCTGGAGGACAGCAGGTTCTGATGTGCCCAGGTGCTGCTGTTCCCTTGTGGGGTGGGCTGAGTAGGGGAGGCTGATGCCCACACTGGACATCTGGGGACAGTCTGCCTGGGCTGCTTCTGTGACCATCCTTGAGTGAGCACCACGGTACTGTGGGCCTGGATATGGGGAAGGCACAAGTCCAGAGGACTGTGGTTCCTTTGACAGGAAACCCCTACAGACAAAGCAAACCAGCCAGCACTTTTTTGGAACAGCTATGAGACCAAAGCCCAGAGTCTCCAAGGAGCTGACAAGAGAGAGCATCACTTACTCTCTCAGGGCGAGGGGAAGGAGAAGCATCTGTCACAGTCAATGAATCCAGGGCAGTTTCTGCAAGTGGATGAACCCAGAAAGCCACAGCTGCCCTCCTCCAAGGGTTTCTATTCTGAGACCTGGCTTCCAGCTTGGATAATGGAGGTCAAGGAGCCATGGGCTGGGGCAGGTGCTGCCATGGATTAAATGACGTAAGGGAAGTAAAGGGAGGCTTATGCTGTGTCCTTGGGTGTTGAGGGCAGAGGAGCCAGAGCCCAGCCACTGGGCAGGGATGGTGCAGTGTGGGCCTGGGGCCCATGGAGAGGAAAGGAGAAATGGAGAAAGCTGAGCCTCTCCTTCCTTCCAGATGTCAAAGCATTTTGCAGAAACTGTCCATTTCATGATGAGGAGACAGAGGTCCAGAGAGAAGTGGCATGCCCAAGGTTATACCAAATGCTGCGGGCAGAAGCCAGATTGGACCTTGACTCACAGCCCAGTGTTCCTTCCACCACCTGGAGTAGCATTTTCTAGCCTGTCCTTAGAATGAGTACAGAGCGACTCTGTTTCCAGCACTGGCCCTCTGTTCACCTCAGATTTCCTCAGTACTATCTGGGACCCAGAGGATGCTTGGCTTTCCTTGCTTGGTGCCTTTATTCTGACCATCTACGATCACCTTATTGATTCAGACATGGGAGATAAGGAAGTGTTTTAGTAAAGGCTGAAAAATCTTCAGATGCGAGCCATGTTGTTAGCTTTTTTTCTGCAAAATGCCTAGTTTCTTTCTCCCAAAAGCACTTTAAGAAAGGCAGGCAGGGGCACCTGGGTGGATCAGTTGGTTAAGCATCTGACTTTGGCTCAGGTCATGATCTCGCCAGGTTGTGGGTTCAAGCTCCGTATTGGGCTCTGCACTGACAGCTCAGAGCCTGGACCCTGCTTCGGATTCTCTGTCTCCCTCTCTCTGCCCCTCCCCCCCCAACTCACTCTCTCTCTTTCTCTCTCTCTCTCTCTCTCTCTCTCTCTCTCTCTCAAAAATAAGCTTAAAAAAAAAAGAAAGAAAGGCTGGCAGAGTTTGGGCTAATGTAGTGCAATTGGTCAGGACTTCTGGAGGTTCTTCCCACATGAGGAATCTTTTAGCCCCCCCAAACCCTCCTGGCAAGGTCTCTAGTAATCACTGCTTTAGCCTTGCACAGATGGGAAAACAGCCTCCCTCGGCCACCCACCAGCACCAACACCAACAAGCCCCTCAGGAGGTGGGCCTCTAGGTGCCTCCTCATTCCTTTCTCCACCTTCATGCCAAAGGCCATCACTCAAGCCAGCCTCCAGTAGGGCAGCATGGACCCAAGTGCCCTCTCCTGGCTCTTGCACAGTTCTCCAGTTACCTCCATCCTTCCAGCTCCTGGCAGGGGGCGACATGGCCTTGCCTGGGAGCCCAGGGAGGACACTCACTGACCTGAGTCAGCTCCCTGGCAGAGGCTGTGTGAGCACAGGGTCCTGCCAGGTGCATAGAAAGGCTGTATTTCCAGGATACTTGGGTGGCTCAGTCAGCTAAGCGTCCAATTCTTGATTTTGGCTCAAGTCACGATCTCATGGTTGCTGAGACTGAGCCCTGAATCCGGCTGTGTGCTGACAGCACAGAGCCTGCTTGGGATTCTCTCTCCCTCTCTCTCTCTACCCCTCCCCCACCCATGGGTGCACTCCCCCCCCAAATAAATAAACTTAAAAAAAAAAGAGGCCATATTTCCCATTGTGGCCAGCATACCAGCCTATCTATGAATTAATTTTACCTTTCTCACTCTCTTTGAAAGGAGATATTCACATCCCCACTTTGCAAATGAGCAAACTGAGGTACAGAAAAGTTAGGTATCTTGCCCAAGTCAGCTAACGAACAAGTTGCAGAACCAGGGGACTCACTCCACTCAAGCTCTCTTACTTGTGAACAAGGATGCCGTCGGTGCTAGGATAACAGTAAACAGTGTCTGAAAGCTCCCAGGTGGGTGGTAGCCAAACACTTTGTACGACCAGAGCTGCCTATGGCCCTTGGCACAGTCTTCAGCGTATGGCAGATAATCTGTGATCATCTCTCCAGAATAGTGTTTTTAGCCTGGGTCTATGGAGTCTCTAAGGCCTCAGAATGTGAAGGTAAAATTTGGCATGTATGAAATCATGTGCATTTTTCTGGAAAGAGAGCCCAGAGCTCTTTCAAGGTGTTTCAAAGGTGTTGGGAAACAAGAAAGGTTCTACAGGTGTGTGGGCAGGCAGACCCAGGTAATCTTTGCTGTCTAGAGAAGAAGGAAGAAGAAAGAAAAGCTGGTTATGTCACTGATTTGGTTCTCTGGGAAGCAGACTCTGAGTTGAGGGTGCTGAATGTTTCCTAGAGGATGTGCTTGGGATCAGCACACACGGAAAGGAGGGCAGGAACATAGCATGGGGCAAAAGAAAAATCCAAGTGACAGAAGTCCAACAAAATCCTCAGCCAGTCCCAGGTGAGCTCTGGAGGGAGAATGACCTACCAACTTGCCCCATGTTAAGTAACAATGGCTGAGCCTTTATATCCCTGCCTCAATCAGTCACTGGATTCCGACATCTCTGGGAAGGACGTGACTTTGGGCCAAGGAGACACTGCCTGTGAGACACTCCCTGAAGGAGCTGAAGGGGCTGACAGCAGAGGGCAGTCTCCCAGAGCTGGGCAACAAGTCATTCCTTGAAGGAGAGTCTGGGTGGTGCATCACTGACCCTACCTCAGTATCTCTGCTCTTGGGAAAGTAGCAGAGATTAAATGATGTCCATCCATCGACCTGTCCAGCCATCTATCTTTTCATTTAACATTTATTAAACATGTATTATGAGCCAGCCTGCTGGGATTGCACTGGTGATAAAAAGGTGTACATGGCATAGTCTAACAGAGAGAGACACATCAATGAATAATTAGAACACAAAGTGGTCATTGCTGAAATAGAGGCGAGTGCCAAGAATTATGAGAGCACATTGGAGGGTGGGACTGATTCTTCCCAGGGGCAATGAGTGCGTCCTGAAAGATTTGACAAAGCAGAGAAAATGGGGGTGGGAGATTAGGATCATGGAGAGAAGACATCTCAAGGCAGAAGAAGGTTATTGAGAGACATAGTGGTCTGAGAGGGCTTGGCAGATTTGGGGAGAATTTCAGTGTGCACAGAGTGGGTGGATCACTTGGTGGAAATGTGGCTGGAAGGGGAGGTTGTAGTAAGATCACAAGTGCTTCTAAGTCCATGCTGGTGGACCTCATCTCAGGAGTATTGGGGAGTCACTGATGGGTTTTGAGCAAAGTATTGACATTAAAGTATCTACATTTTATGAAATCAGCTTTGATAGCAGCTATGATAGGATGGAGTGGTCACTAGAACTCCAGGGGAGTCATATATATGCCATGCTCTCTGGGCCCCTATCATCCCTCCAAGCACAAGTCAGCTTCCCACATAGGTGACACTCTCTGATGTGATGTTCAGTCCCAACACACAGGTCATTCTGGTCTTGGGCACATGTAGTATTCCTCTGAGCAACTGCTATTCCCCCAATTTCTCAAATACTTTCATTTGCCATGCTCAAATCCTGTCTTTTTCTCATGTGTGGAATAACCCCCATTCATGGCTTGAGTCCTTGTATTTTTATTGGTCTAATGTCATATGGATGCCACCAAAGCCTTCTCAGAACCCTCTTGTTTTGGTGCCACCTACATTCTTTTTCCCTTCTCAAGTGGGTGTCCCCACCCAGGAAAGATTCTTGTGACTAGCATCTCCTTTATGTCATCAGTCACACTAAGTATCTCTAGGCGAGTGGGCTGCCATTCAAGGAATCTGTTTCCATACAGCTGGATAATGAGCCCAAGATAGCTAACATCACCAGCCTCTCTCTCCCATCCTCTCTCTCTCTTCTCCTTACAAGAATCTATGCAGGTCATGGAGTGAATACCATTCACATGATTCCTGTCCAAGTGCCAGGCTGCCTGAAATCTGACCCACTGGGGACAGCAGCTTCATGATATCAGGTCAGCCCAGTAAACTCTAGACACTCAAGGGGGCACAGCCTGTGTCTTGCAAAGTGTGATGTTCTGGACATTGGAACAATGGGCTTACGGTTCCATAAGAGACTGGGATTGAAGTAGATGATCTCTAAGTTGAAGTATATGGCCTTCTAGCTGCAACAGCTAGGATGAATATTCTAAACTCTTTCACTGGCCCATTTTTATAGATGGGGTATAGAGAGGGAAAGAGAGGCTGGGAACATTCTTTTGATGAGAAATTTTAAGTACTCAGGCCTGTACAGCTCCCTGAAAAGTGACTACAACACAGATCCACACAAGGAGCATTGGACAAATGTCTCCCTAGGGCATACCTCATATTGTGACTGGTACAGCCAAGGAGACTTCCTGTAGGTGGTAGATGTGTATGGATTCATCAGAGGTAATGGATCCCATGATTTGTGATCCCCAACACCAAGGTCCTTCACCGTGTTGTTGCTCCAGTGGGTGGAGAACAAGGGTGGGAGGAAGCCTCTGTAAGCCAATTTGCCTTTGCTTCTCTCCCTAAAGACCATGGGAGTTAGTCTGGAGGTCTGGGAACATGAGCTATGATGGAAAAACCTTACTGTTTGTTTTTTGAAGGTTGAAGAGGGCTAAATGTTGAGAACCCCTTCTCCTTCCACATAGAAATTCTCCATGCTGTTTTTCTGGGAATTCCTTTGAGACTCCATGCTGTAGGTTTCCAGCTCCAAATACTGCCACCACTGTGGTCATCATTTATCAAGGACTACTATGTGCCAGGCACTGTACTAAGTTCTTTGCAAGCTATATTTATTCCTCACAGCAACCTTGCAAAGGAGTTAGGATGCCTGTTTTGTGGAAATAGAGGCACAAGGAGGTTAGGCAACTTGCCCAAGTTCACATAGTAAGTAGCAGAAAGAGGATTCTAACCCAGGTTTTCCTGACACCAAAGCCCATGTTCTTTTCTCTGTACTGTATAATCTTAAACTTTGCCATATTGATGACATTAGTTTTGAGTCTCCCATAGCTACTTTATACCACACAAGTGAGTGGAGAAATCTAAGGAGGGAAGGCAAGGACAAAGTCCTCTTTCTAATACTTTTCATCATATACTCGGATTGGGGGGTGTGTCATAGTCTCTCAGATCCCTTTGCATAGAGGTGGGCAAAGGCAGAGTTGGTTCCATCAGCCAGACAGTCTGGAACCTTGGGTCTGGTGGGCCTTGGTGGACTGGCTTTGGCACTGGAATCCAAGCTTGCAGAATTCCAAGCTTAGAGATAAGTAAGTTCTCATCATGTGACAAGTAAGGAAAACTGACACAGAAGGATGAACAAATTACCCAAGCCACAGAGCTAGTTAGAAGCATTATGTATGCATCAGTGTATGCGTTGGTGTGTGTGTGTGTGTGTGTGTGTCTGTGTGTGTGTTGGGATGTGTGTGTGTGTGTGTGTGTGCGTGCGTGCATGCATGTGCATGTGCATGTGCTAGAGATGACAGTGAGGGGTCTCCTAACTCCCAGGCACTATGAATGAGTTCAGGAGACAAGGCCTTGGAGTCTGACTATATTCAGAGGGGTGGACCACAAAGAAGGCTATTTTTAAAATCTTTTTTGGTTTAACACAAGTAGTTTATTTGGGATAAGGTGACTCCAAGAAATGCAAGTGTGGGGGTGGGGGATGAGACACGGAAGAGAAGGAAGCCAATACATGTTCATTAATGATCAGGTCATGACTTTGGCCACTGGGCATTTTTGGGAGATGGCATGGAATGTGCTTTGGAGTTATTCTGCTCAAGGGATGAGAGGCCAGAGTATTTATTCACCTGCCTTCATCATCACTGGTTGAGTATTGTTATTGGGGGGCATCAACTCCCCCAGAACCTCTTGCCAAGCAGACTCCCACAGTAAAAGAAAGCATAGGGCTATTTTTAAAGGTGTTTGTAGTCCTGAGTAGCCACCGGTTCTCTAAAGATTCTGGAAAACGTTTTAGGGTGAAGAGGCTTGGGCATTAGCACCAAGAACAGTCTGGAGAAGAGATGTATGTATGACACTGAATGGTGCCCCCAGGCCCTGGAGGCAGGTTGTGATAGGAGAGGGAAGGGCTATATTTGTGTGCCCTATGGGAAGAATGGGTAAGTCTTATGACAAGATGAGTTGCAGTCAGATCTTCAACCAGTGAAAACTGGTGAAAAAAAAAAACATATCAGATAACTAGAGCTCATCCAACTATACAACTCGATTAATGGCCATACAGAAAGTGATGGAGGAAAGAATCATGCATATAGAGGGTTTCCTTAGGGAGTTTGGGGCTCCTTGTTGCTAGGGCCAGCCAATGCGCTCTCCTTTATGGGAGCAATGAGGCCAGGAGTATGGGGAGGATAGATGGAGATTGAGTGGAAGGGTTCGCCACTCATCCTTGGTTATTCTAGTACCAGGAGGCTCCAAAGTTGGGTGAAGGCAACACGAAGAGGTCTCTTTTCTGCCTGTTGATTTGGGGGCACCTTACATGGAGGCAGAACTATAGAGGAAAAAAACCCTAAGTATTGCCTGGCTTTTGGGCCAGGGTCACCCCACCTTCTATAAGAAAGGGAGATTGGAGGGCTGGACTAGGTGACATTAGGGTCCCTTCTAGTCCTGATCTTCTATCTCTGTCTGCTGTCCCTTGACTCTTGCTCTCCCTTCAATTCATCCATCAACAAGTATTAACTGAGCACTGATCATCTGCCCAGCATTAACTGGGGAGCAGGGATAAAATAGAATATAGGTCCTGGACTCTAAGAGGCGATAGATGGGGGACATGAATTAACACTGACTGAGCACTTACTCTGTGCCAGGCAGTGTGCTAAACACATATATATACTGACTCCTCTGCCCTCACCATAACCTGATAAAATAGGTACTAGTACCTCCACCATACAAATGAGGAGGCGAGAGATGGGCTCAAAGGAAAAGCAACTTAACTGAAGCCACACGGTGGTAGAGTATGGATTTGAGCCCATGCTGTAGCCACGATGCTTCTGCTCCTGGGAAATAGAGATAGACTCTCTAAGTGCAGCTCCTAGCGTGCTAGCAGATGGAGCAGTCAAAGCTGGAGTTGCTTGTGAAGGCTTCATGGACAGGTGACTTAGCACTTGGCCTTGAGGGAGGGATGGAACTAGGAGACTGGCCAGGGAGGGGAGCAACCTGAGTGTATTAATTCCCCAGGGCAGGCTGGGGTATGACGGCTCCAGTTAGCAGGTATCTCCTTAGGGTAAGGAGGTGGGCAGCAGCTATGGCTCAGCCTCCTGGGGGCTCCATGGGAGGGGAGGAGAGGCCAGGAGCCAAAGACAGATCTTCCCCTAGACCCAGCAGGGCAACCACCCTTCTCTTCACAGACCCAGTCCTAAAAAGCTGGTGTCCGCCTGGCCTGGAGGGGCTTTATGCTCAGACCAGGCCTATAAGCATCACTCCTTCCCCACAGTCATTTGGGCAGCATAAAGATGGAGCTGGTTCAGTGTGTGGATCAGCTTCTTTCCAGCTGCCTAAGCCACTGGCCAGGGAACCAGACCACTGATAATGATGATAGTTAACACTTAAATTTAGCAAGGACCCTGAGCCAGGCACTGTCTTAACTTTAGCTAATGTAAGCCTTCCAACATCCTTATGAAGGAGGTACTATTACTGTGACCATTTTATAGATGGGAAAACAGAGGTACAATGAGGTTAAGCAGCCTGTTCAGGTTCCCATAACTAATAAGAGTCAGAGTCCAGATTCCAACCCAGGAAGTCTACTCCTACCTACTCTGCTCTACTGCAGAGCAGAGGTTCTAAGCAAGCAGAGGTTCATGAGCTCTGATCATAGCTGCTCCTTTCCTCTGCCTGGGATACCCTCTCCAAATTTAGGCTCTTTTCCTTGCCTGAAGCTCTTCCCTGCCAAGGTAGCCCCTCCCTAGAGGTGACTTCAGGAGGCACCCCAAGCCCCCACCACTAGGAAGGCCCATCGCTGCCTGAAAGGCCAGGCCAGAGTGCCCAGTCTCTCTCCTCACCCCGCACCCACATGCACCCTGTCCCGCTCCCCCCCAACCGAGCACCGTTGCCTTTTGTTCACAGCGATGGCTCCTGTGCCCAGGCCGGTGGGGGCATGGAGGACTCCGTGGTGGCAGCGGCGGCGGTGGCAGCCGGCAGACTCAGTGCCCATGCCCCGAAGGCTCAAGCCCAGGAGCTGCAGGAGGAGGAGGAGCGGCCGGGGGCGGGGGGTGCCTCCCCGAGGGCTGGCTCCCACCGCGCGGCCTCCCCCGGCCGGCAGCAGCCTGCCTTGGCGACGGCGCTCTGCTCCCACGCCCCTAACGCCTCCGATTACGAGCTCTCCCTTGACCTAAAGAATAAACAGGTACCCAGGGCCTCCAAGGGGGGCGGGGAGGGTGGTGAAGGGGCCCTGCCTTCGGGGGCTATCCAGGGTATCTCCCCACTTGGGCCCATCTCTACTGTGCTGTAGGCACGCCTCTTTTGCCACTAGTTCTTCCAAATTGAGCTAAGTGTTCTGCCCATCCCTGTAGCCCAGTTTGTCAAGCAAGCAGCCTTAACAGGGCCTGGGCCACACCCTTGCAATGCCTGTCCTTTAGGCAGTGTGTCCAGAGGTCTGCTCCTCTTGCCATGTGCAGGATGCCTAAATTGCCCTCACAAATGTCTAGGCAGGTGGCCCACTGTTCTCTGGGGAAGCCCCTACCTCCACTGCTGCTTAGAAGAGATAGCCCACTCACATGTCCACCCAAGGAGCAAGCCCCATGTGTAGGCACACTTAGGTTCAAATGAGATGCAAAGATGGTGGTGTCCTCTGGGTAGACTGAGGATTCCCAAGATAAACCAAAGTCCCCTATTGGAGAACAAATTCCATTTGTGTGTGTGTGTGTGTGTGTGTGTGTGTGTGTGTATACTCATGTGCATATGCTTAGAGAAAGATATCATGACTGAATTTTGTTAAGAAAGAACATTGAACTTGGAGCCATAGACATAGGATCCACCCCTTGGTCTTGCTCTAGTTAAGTCTGTGACTGGGAATGCCAGTTAAGCACTCTGGGCACTGGTTCGAAATTGGGAATTAGACCTTGAATCATCTCCAAATGTGTAGGTTTTAAAGAAACATTCTTTAACTCCATGGACAAAGTGAGTTTGGGGAAGGAAAGCTAGTAGAAAGGTCCCTAAGACTGAATCAGGCCAAACCAACTTCATTTCTTTCCTTCAGCATCAAGGTCGGCTGGAGGTGGAACATCTGGTTTTCAGTAAAGTATTTAACAAAATCTCCCATGATATATATGTGGACAAGATAGGAAGTGAATCGGATGACAATTATAGTCAGATGGATTGTTTTCAAACAGAATTCTCAAAAAACGTTGGTTTTTCCATCCATGCCGTTTCCTGGTGCCTTGAGCGGTGCACTGTCCTTGGTCCTGTTCAGTTCAACCATTTTTGACAAGGCACTACTTTCTAGTGACACAAAGCTAAAGGGAACAGCTAATACCTTGGTGATAGAATCCAAGATTTTGTAGAAATCTCATCCAGACATAAAGATTTAAATGAAAAAGTCTAAATGAAACAGGGAAAGAGCTAAAGTTCTGCTCTTAGCTTTGAAAAGCCCACAGCATTAGTATAAGATAGGCAGGCTTGGTCCTGGGAGAGAGAACTTGTGGCTTCGGTTGACTGCAAGCTCAAGATGAATCAATAACCAGTGAAATGGCTGCCAGAGAAGTGAGTATAGCAGCCTTCACAGGAGGGTGGATAAGCCTCAGTATAAGGGAGCTGCTGGCTGGAGCCCCACACTGGTTTCTGGTCAGGGCCTGTCTGGAGCCTGCCCTTGGTTCTTGGGGCTTCATTTAAGACAGAAGTAAGAATTGTGAGGATTCCAAGTTTCTCCTAAGAAGGAAAATAGGATTGGCTGGAGTCATATGGAGAAATTGTAGACGTGAAAACAAGTTTTAAATATGGAAGAGCTGGCATGTGAAAAACGGATTTGATATATTTTCTATCATTCCAGTCAAAAATAGTGGTACTAACGTATGAAAGCTACAGAAAAGGAAGCTTTTAGCTCAATTAACAATTAGAGCTGTTAAAAATATAGAAAGTCCTGCTTGTGAGGTAGTGAGTTCTGTGTTACCGGGAATGCCCAGGCAGGGGCTGGAAGACAGTCCATCTGGAACACTACAGTGTGATGTGGGTGGTCAGTTGGCCCAGATAAGAAGTATTCTCAATTCCACATGACTATGCTCCTTGAGGACAGAGATCATGTCTTACCCATCTTTGTACCCTTCCCCCAGCATCTAGCAGAGTTTCTTGAACATAGTAAGAGCCCTCTGAGTGAATAATTTTTGAGCAACTATGATGTGCAAAGCAATAAGAGAGTGGGGTAACAAAGAGAAAAAAGTGCTCCCTACTTGCCCCCCAAAAAATTGCTGTGCAATTTAACGAATATCCGGTGACTAATACCAAAAGAAACCTGTACTTCAGCTTAGGCAGGAGAGTTAGTTTAATTCTGACTGACTAGGTGGCATATGGAGAGTGATACAGGCTTCTGATTGGCATCATGGGCCTTTTTATAGTAGACACCATTCTGAGAGATGGGTTTGCATGTCAAGCCAGCAGGGGTGGGGCGGGAAAGTTGAGGGTGTGACAGGCACCTTTATGCTGAGTGAATGCAGCTTCAGGGAATAGCGCATCTCCTCTGGCTCATGTATCTCTCTAGGCCAAGCATAGGCTGGGGGCAGAAGGAAGAGGGCGAAAAGTGAGGGGGCTAGAGAAAAGTGATTAAAAACACGACACACATTTATAAGAGACTGAGCTCAACTCCTGTCTCTTCTGCAAATGAATTGTGTGATCTTGCACAAGTTGCTTAGGTTCTCCAGGCCTCAGTTGTCTCTTAACTCTTTGGGGCTTCATACACGCTATTCTCTGTGCCTCTACCACTAACATTCCTGCTCCCCCCCTCACTTGGCACTCGGCCTCAATTTGTTCTCCCTCCTCCTCCCTGGCAGCTTTCCCTGCCCTCCCAAGGCTGCATTGGATGCCCCTTCCCAGAAATCCCCTAGTACCCAGGGGGTGCTGTCATCACCCTTCAGCCCTGTATCATCATTTCCTATTGACTTGACTCCTCCTAGAAGGCAGGGCCCATGACTCATTATTCATCATTATATCCCCATCATTATATCATGCCTGACACTGTCCCTGGCATGAAGAAGATATGCTCAGGGATGGAAAGGGGAAAATACTAAGTTAGTGACCTGAAGGGGGAGAGGCGAATGAAGCCTGGGTCCCGGACCTGACTTTGCTATAGGTTTCTTTAAGATCTAGGATTTAGTATCTGATTCTGTCATTTCCACCAGTTGTGCAAATCCTATAGTACTTACACTAGAAAGATCTTGGGCAATCATTGTCTCCCCAGTCCACCAACCTGCCAGGCCTGCTCCATCAGCCAGTCCAGAAT
This sequence comes from Herpailurus yagouaroundi, assembly GCF_014898765.1. Lineage (NCBI taxonomy): Eukaryota > Metazoa > Chordata > Mammalia > Carnivora > Felidae > Herpailurus > Herpailurus yagouaroundi. The sequence goes on from NW_024412572.1 coordinate 5,939,681, forward strand.
CTCAGGCACTGCCTGTGGCTCCTTTCTGTCCCCACACCCCTCCCCCGCCCCAGATCTGCTCCATCCCCAAGCCCACTGATGCTACTTCTTAACTATTTCCCAAATTCCACCCTCTCCTGCTAACCCCACTGCCCCCACCCCAGGCTAGGCCACCATCACTTCTCACCTGAGCCCCTGGGGAAACCCCCACAGGTTCCCCTACTTGGAGCTGTGCCTCTCCTAACCTGATCTCCACCCTGTAGCTGAGCCCTCTTTATAGACAGCACATCAGATGAAAGCCTGTGTGTGTGAAAGCCTTCCATGGCTCCTCACTGTGTGTAGGACAGATTTTTCCTGGTTCTTCTACCACCTGACACAACCCCACATCCTGCCCCACTGCCACGCAGGGTTCCTGCCATCCCCACTCACCTTTCTCCAGATCTCTGTGCTATGGTTTGCCTCTGGACCTTGCCATATTTTATTTCTTCTGCTGGGAATACTCACCACCTGTCCCCCATCACACTTCACCTGGGTGATCTCTACTCATACTTCATGTCTCAGGTCAGCATCCCCAAGCCTGGGTGTGTGCTTTCACTGTGTGCTCCACTGCTGACTCCATGCCATCTGGTAGCTGTTCCACTCGTACAGGCAAGTACTATGTCATTCTCAGGGCTGTCGCACAGTTGAGCGGATTGTGCACAGAACACCTTCGGAGTGGCCAGTTACTTCATGGTCTGTGTGAGGAGTGAGCACTCCCTAGGGTTCTGTGTTAGGTGATGATGCTACTCTTGCTCACCTTTGTTTCCCCACACAGCACAGTCCCTGGTGCCTAGGACATGCTCTGTACTGGAGGAACACATGAGAAAAAGAAAGAAAGAACAAAACCAGCCTCTGGGTTTCCCTGTTCTCCCAGCCCCTAGGGCCTCGCCCCACAATCACAGTGGGAAGAAGTGCCAGCTTCTCTGGGACAGCTTTTCCATCCTCCATTCCCTCTGCCCTCAGCTCCCTCACTTCGTCTCACAGTGAGCCCAGGGCTACAGCCTAGGGGGACAAGGAGGGAGCATGTAGATTCCTTTGGAGGATCCTTTAGAAAAGCGGTGTGGCAAGGATACATAGGGCACCCGAGTGGTTTCCAAATTCATTCAGGTTCTCTAGGGAGTTTGTATCTGTTCTGTGCCACCGTTGAGGAACAGCCCACTGGAGCTCATGTGGGTTGTCCAAATGGCATCGCTGTGTATGCTGTCCAAGCCAGGGGACCATGCAGCTATGGTCAGTAGCATCCAGGCCCTGCCCCCCACCCAAGTCAGGTCCTGGGTGGAAACCATGTTCTCTTTTTGGAGAGCAGACCCTTCCACAACCGATCTCCCATACCTAAGCCTCAGGGTCCAGCCTCACCAGGGGATACCTTCAAGGGGAGAGATTAGGGTTAGGGTTAGGGTGGCCATGTTTCCAATTCTCTGGGTCTCAGTTTCTTCACTTGTGAAATGAGGGATTGTACCAGAATATCTAAGGCTCCTTTCTCCTCTGAAGGCAAGAATCCCACCAGGGCATGGAGGGCGCCTGAGGACCAACCCCCAGAGCATGATGGTGAAGGCAATGCTCTTCAGGGATAGTCCTTCTGTTCACTTGCATCTGGTTCAGGGAACACAATTGCATTGCTGTTCTGTGCAAGGCTTGGGACACCACAATACAAAAGACACAAGCACAGTTGTCAGGGAGCTCATTCCAGAGATGGGCACTGACTCGTAACCAGTACTAGCTAGCACTAATAGCATTAACTATGTGCCAGACATTTTCCATGCAATATCTCCCCAGACCTGCATAATATCCCAGTGAGCTAGGTACTACGACTATCTCCATTTTAAGAATGAGAAAATCACGGCTTAGCAATATTAAGTAACCTGCCCAAAGACACATCCATAGGTGTGCATTCCTGGTGCAGCCAAGACTGGGACTCCACAGTCCTTGATTTTATCCAGAGTCTTCCACGGCCTCCTCATCCCAGTGAAGGGGTAGGTTCCAAGGAAGCAGTGCACAGGGTTCTGTGGGAGCACTGGAGACAGCAAGGAGCCCAACCCGGGGTTCAATTCAGGCTCCCCGCAGCAGCTCTACCTGAGACAGTCTCTGTGATCCAGGAGTAGCTGAGCTGTCGTACTCCCTACCCCTAGCTGGCTGTAGTCAGAAGAGGTTCCCAAGAGCAGCCCTGCTCTTAGGCAGGCCTCAGTGCCCTGCTGTGTTGAATGCTTGCTGTATTTTGGACAGTTGGACAGGGAGGTGGGCACACAGGGAAGACACGGGGCTCACAGCCTGCCCAGTGCAGGCCGGCTTCCCTTGGGGCCGCCCTTAGCATCTCCAAGCTCCTCTCTCCCCACCCTAGACTGTCTGCTCCTAAGCCTCATGTAAGGCTTCCCTTGCCAAGTTCTGCAGCCTCATTCCATGTAATGCTTTAACATTCTCAGCTGGGAAATCTTGGATCAGAGGAAATCCTTGCTCACATGTGAAAGCTACCCCCACCCCGGCCTGGCTCCCTCATTCCCCAGCACTGCAGCCCCCCAGCTAGCTGCTCTTCCTCCCTCACCCTGACTTGGCGACCATCTCTCAGCGGCCCTTCTCAGGCTCAGCTGCTGCAGCAACCTGAAAAGAGGGAGCATGTTCTAATTAACACTGAGAGGCTCGTTAGGCAGACAGAGCCCCCTGAGCCCCCCTCCACAGCTTCTTCTGGCAGAAGCAGAGAGATTGCTCTCTTGGGAGGAAGCGAGGCTACAATTACCCATGATTCATGGGGTTTAGGGAGAAGTGAGATGAGCTGTTCTTAGGCCTGTGGGCCCAAAGACCCCTCCCCACCCTGGGGACCACCCTCCCCCCATATCCAACTCTCTTAGCTCTCTGACCTGGCCTTGGTTAAGAAAAGGGTTAGGGGCGCCTGGGTGGCTCAGTCGGTTGGGCGGCCGACTTCGGCTCGGGTCATGATCTCGCGGTCCGTGAGTTCGAGCCCTGCGTCAGGCTCTGGGCTGACAGCTCAGAGCCTGGAGCCTGTTTTGGATTCTGTGTCTCCCTCTCTCTGACCCTCCCCCGTTCATGCTCTGTCTCTCTCTGTCTCAAAAATAAATAAATGTTAAAAAAAAAAAAAAGAAAGAAAGAAAAGGGTTAGGGTTGTTGGGAGGGCCAGGCTGGGTGGACAGAACTGACCTGGGACGCTGCCAACTTCCCGAGCCCTGTGGGAGGGAAATGTATATGTATGTGTCTGAGAGAGTTGTGGGGGAGGGGGAGGATGGAGCATTTGACTCCAAGCCCGGATCCGGAAGAGAGCCTAGATTTTTATTTCCCCTGGGACATAGGACAGAGTTCAGTTTAGTTCATGTCCGCAAACATTTATTAAGCCCTAACCATGGCTCTGGCTCAACACTGGGCACCAAGAATGTAGAGACAGATAATACCATCCTTCCTGTAAGATACAGTCCATGGGAATACAGAGAGCATGGAGGGTGGCTGCGAAGGATGGAAAGAAACAGTGGGGGACAGTGCAGGCTGGGGTTGCAGCAGGCACGAGGCTGGAATAAATGGGAGATGGTTGTGTTAAATGCACTGGAACAAATGGAGAAGATCCAACAACTGAATTCAAATATCATAGTGAGCACTTGGTCCTTGCCAGGCTCTGGGCTAGGTGCTGTCCATGGATCAGGGGCCTCGAATAACTGATGCTCTGTTGGAGTCAGGGTAGGGGGTGTGGAGAGAAGGAAGGGTGGGTTAGTTAAATATCACAAATATTAGTGGAGAAAACTGGGCATCCAAGAGAAGTAAGAAACAACGTTCTCCACAGGCACCTAAAGTGGTAAGATCCCTGTCTGGTTGGGGAACTGAGGAGGCTTCACAGAGGATGCCCATTTGAGGCAGGTCCTGAAGAAAGGAGAGAACATCATGGGCTGAGGGACAAGGCTGAGCAAATGCTCAGAGCAGGGAAGCCTAGTGTGGCTGGGGGAGGAGCAGAGGTCGAGCCAGCATGTACAGAGGCTTGGTGTAGTAGTAAAAAACGGGAGGTAGGCTGAGGCCAGATTGCTCAGGGTCGGAAGGCCAGCAGGAAGCATTTATATACTTATTTGGGGGCAATGCTCTCAAGCAGCTGAACGTCTGTATTCACATCTGCTCCTCAAGGGCCTTCATCAGGGTAATGTAGTGTAGGATGGAGGGTGGGTGTGAGAAGGGAGCAGGGAGGCAGTAGGGAGGCTGCCAGTGTGGTCCAAGGGGGAGTCAAAGAGAGCCCCATGTGGCAACAGTTTGGTGGAAAGGCCAGGATGATGCAAAAGGTTTTGGGGGTGGGGCAGGTGGTGGAATAAAGGCTTGGAGGCTGACAAATGCAGAGAGTGGGCAAAGGAGGATGCATGGACAAATACAAGGTTCCCAGACTGGATAGCATAACAGCCAAAGTGCTGTAAGGCAAATAAATCATCGAGAGCTGATTTGGGGAGGTGGGGCAAGGCAGTGGCTTTATATAGGTGAACAGAGGGATCTAGGATCAAGCCTAGGAATTGAAATTTGAGAGTCATTCACCGAATCATCATTGTCATCAAATAGCTACCACTTACTGCACACTGATTATGTGACAAGTTCATATGAAATGATTCAATTCTCATAACAAGCTACAGAGTCTGCAGGATTAGCTTCATAACAGATAAGAAAACTGAGAGTTGGAGATGTTAGGAAACTTGTCCAAGGCCAACCAGCAGAGAAGAAGCAGATCTGGGGCTGATTATCTCCCCTAAGGCTTGTTCATCAGCCGATTAAAGTACAGTGAAGTTATGATAGTGGACAAGGTTCTCACACAAGAGGTGAGAAGATACTAGCCTGCAGAACAACTTAGAGTTGCCACAAAGGCTCTGCCGGAGATAGTTTCCCTCTTAATTAGTTGTTAATTATCAGCTACTGGAGGCTGCTCTAATGACCTCCAATGTAAAAAAGTCATGGAAGATGTCCAGAAGTGCATGGGAAAATAATTCAAATGTCTCTGCAGAATGGAAGATGGCACTCATATGACTTGTAACTGGAATGCTTAGGGATTTTAAGGTCAGAATATAGGATGGAAGTGCTGTATGGAAGCAGGCAAACCAAGGTAGACTGGGTCATGAGAGCCGAGGTCCGAGTTTCAAGGTGATAAAAATACGAAGAGCTGCAGAAAAGAGGGAGGAGGAAGGTTGAGGATGGACCCTCAGGTTTCATGAAGAAAGGTCTCTGGTTACCTTCATAAGAGTCATTTTAGAAAACCAGTGGGAGCAGAAGACCAATGCTGTGGGCTCAGGGCATATAAACTTGGATCAGCCATTCGCCATTTGCTCACAGAGCGAGGCAGAGGGTGTAGACTAGTGTTCCAAGAGGTTTGGTGGAAAACAGAAAGAAAGATATTGGGCTAGTGCCCCAGAGCTGGGGAGTTAAGAGGAGTTATGATTTAGCCTGGGGAGATCTGAGAGGGTCTGTAGGCAGGTGGAAAGGGGCCAGTGACACAGTGGAGTTTGGAAACACAAGTGAAATGCATCCGCTCCAGGAAAAGAAAGTTATGGGTTAGTTAGGGTGGTTTTTGAGAGTCACAAAGATAACTTTGCAATTAATTCTTTAATCCATTCAATAAATATTCCTTGAAGGCCTCCTGTGTGCTGGGCATTCTCCAAGCACTGGGGATAAAGCAGTAAACATGGCAAAGTCTCTGCCTTCGTGGGGCTTACAGTATAGTGGAAGATTTGATGAACCAGGTTCAAGATATTTAAAATCTTGTTTTCTTCTCTGCTTGGGTGACACTGGGGACATTGGCTAGTAGAAGTCTCCTAGGGTTAGTTCAGCCAGCCTTCTGCCTCCAGATAGGATGAAACTATGCCAGGGGGATGGACATCTTTACCATTCTGGAAACATTTCAGGCAATGGGATTTCATACCTTCCCTCTGTTGCCAATGGCATCTCATAACCTGAAGAGAATGCTTTTGGGTCTAAGGTTTCCCTTGAAATGTGAATAGGCCAGGTGGGAAAGAAATATGAATTCCTGCCTGGTGTCAGTTTCTCATGGGACTTGAGGAGGGATAAGAGTGTGACAGAAATTGACGGAAGGAGAAAGTTAAGTGGTCAGTTTCCCTCACTCTCTATAACTTCCCCCTTGGAGGGCTCTCCTGCCTACTCAAGGCCAATCTCCATTCCAGACCTCAGGGAGCCTGGCAGGGTTCTGCAGGGAGACTGAGCTGAGCTCTCTCCCCTCTGACATGATTTCTGCAAAAGCAGTGATGAAATGCCTCTGTCAGAAATTTCTATGTTTCTCTGGAGATCCTGGGTACGTGATAAAACCCCATAGGCAGAATTCTGATGGTCCCCCAGATTCCTGATGCCCCTCTCTGAGATTCTTGCCCCCTGGTGTGCACATCCTGTATTGTTCCCTTCCCTTGAGTGGGGATGGGACTAGGGCGTATAATAGGATATCACTCTGTCATTAGGTTACCATGCAGTTGACCTTGACCAAATCCAAAGGAAATCATTCTGGGTGGCCTGACCTAATCAGGTGAACCCTTTAAAAGGAGGTGAAGCCTCAGAGCCACTCCTCTGGTTGGCCCTGAATGGCCAAACTACTGTGTGGCCAGGAACAGCAGGCAGCTGTAAGTGAGGACTTCAGTCTTAGAATCTCAGGAAACTGAACTCTGCCAACAGCAATGAGCTTGAAAGAGGACCCTGAACCTTGTGTGAGACTGCAGTCCCAGCTGACATTTGATTTCTTCCAGGTGAGATCTCAAGCACAGAACCCAGATGAGCCATGCCCAGACTACTAACATACAGAACTATGAAAAAATAAGTGGGTATTGTTTTAAGCTGCTGAGCTTGTGGTAATTTGTTATGCAGCTATAGCTAACTAATACACTTGGTGTGAGTTTTAAGAGTATCTTGAAAGCCCTTTAATATGAAGATCATGAAGACATTCTGCTTTAAGGCCTTGTATCTCATGACATGCAAACACTTCTGAGGGGAGTCATACAGGAGGCCTTATTGGCCACTCAAACCTCAATAAGCTGAAGTTTCCCAACTATCTTCCAAGAGGACAGCTGGATTTGGGAAGAGAGACAGCATAATGCCACTAGGTTTGGGGTTGGGAAGGGCCCTGAATGGCAAGACAGAAGAGCTGAAGGCAAGATTGAGGTCATCTCCTTTTACCTGGGATTATCCCTGGGGTTTGGGGTTGTATCTATGAGATTTTCTGGTCTAGAAGGGTGCCTCTGCTGGTCCAGCGGTGGGGGGCACCCACAGGGAAGGAGCCCAGGAAATTGTTGGCATTGTGAGAGGCAGTCACTCCAGCTGCCGTCCCTGGTGAGCCTCCTTCAACAGGAGGCAGGTTGAAACATGGTACTGAGGGACAAAATTAGCCTTTCTATCTGTCCCATTCCATGACCCTGGGAAACATGGTGAAATATTATTGGTCGCTCATATCTCATCTAGTTAGCATCTACTATGTGCCAGCCCTAGGGCTGGGTGCTAGGAACACAGCGTTAATCAAACGCTAGTCCCAACCGTTATGATGATCCCAGGGTCAGGGATTTCCTCAATGCACAGATGTGAATGCTGAGGAAGAAAGCAGGTGAACAAGGTGTAGCAGCAAGTTGGGTTTTTTTTTAGCATTTCTTTTTAATTTTTAATTTTGTATTATTTTATTATTTTAAATGTACACACAAGTAGAAAGAATACTGTAGTAAACTCCCAGATAACTACGATTAACATTGTTTCATCTAACAGTTCCATTTTTTTGATGAAGTATTTTAATACAAATTCAAGATAACTTGTGTGTCACCCATAAGTGTTTCCATATGCATCTCTGATATGAGCATTTAAAAATGACACCACAGGGGCTCGTGGGTGGCTCAGTCAGTTAAGCCTTTGACTTTGGCTCAGGTCATGATCTCACAGCTCATGAGTTTCAGCCCCACCTCAGGCTCTGTGCTGACAGCTCAGAGCCTGAAGGCAGCTTCGGCCTGTCTCCCTCTCTCTCTGCTTTCCCCATGCGTTCTCTCTCTCTCTCTCTCTCTCTCTCTCCCTCAAAAATAAACAAACATTTAAAAAAGTAAATAAAAAAAATAAGTAACCACTACAACAAGCAGAAGTAACACACCTGTCCCCTGCCCCCAGGACATGGCCAATCCCTGGAAGCCAGTCCCACATCCTACCTCTCTAGGAATCTTGGCAAGTATCCATGACACGCTGGGAGTTCTCAGACTTGGCCCTTCCGTACCCGCCAGCTGTGCCCTGCCGGGCCCCGCCAAAGCTTAGTCGGTGACTCCCAGTCCTAACTGCGCTCTTCCTCTCTGGTTCTTTTCGCAGATTGAAATGCTAGAACACAAGTACGGGGGCCACCTTGTGTCCCGGCGCGCCGCTTGCACCATCCAAACCGCCTTCCGCCAGTACCAGCTCAGCAAGAACTTTGAGAAGATCCGCAACTCCCTCCTGGAGAGCCGCCTGCCGCGGCGGATCTCCCTGCGCAAGGTGCGGGCGCCCACGGCCGAGAGCCTGGCGGCTGAGAAGGCGCTCATGGAGGGCTACGGCCTCATGGGGCTGCCGCTGGTGCGCTCGCCCTCCCTGCCGCCCACCTTCGCGGGCACGCTCACCGAGCTGGAGGACTCCTTCACCGAGCAGGTGCAGTCCCTGGCCAAGTCCATCGACGACGCCCTAAGCACCTGGAGCCTCAAGACCATGTGCTCCCTGCAAGAGAGTGGCGCTTACCAACTCCACCAGGCCCTGCACGCGGGCGCGGGGCCACCCGGCCTGGAGGCCGAGATGCGGGAGCTCAACAGCGCCCGCCCGGCGCCCGGGGAAGAGGCCGCCGAGGTCGCCGGCCTGCCCCAGGGCCACAGCAGCACCCTCATGATGGCTTTCCGGGACGTCACCGTGCAGATCGCCAACCAGAACATCTCTGTCTCCTCCGCCACGGCTCTGTCGGTGGCCAACTGCTTGGGCGCGCAGACCGCCCAGGCCCCGGCAGAGCCCGCGCCTGCGGGCAAAGCGGAGCAGGGCCAAGCCCCGGGGCAGGAGCCCCCCGAGGCCCCCACCGCGGGTCAGGGGGGTGCTCCCGCCGAGAACACGGGCGCAGAGGCCGGAGCCAGCGCCGCCTTGGGCGCGCACCCACCTGGGGCTGCCCAGGCCGTGGTGGAGGGGGCCGCGGTAGCGGTCTCGGAGGCAGAGGCAGAGGCAGAGGAGGAGGAGGCCGGGGAGGCGGGGAAGGAGACGGAGGCCGAGGCCGGCGACAACTCGGAGCAGCTGAGTAGCAGCAGCACGTCCACCAAGTCGGCCAAGTCGGGCTCGGAAGCATCAGCCTCAGCCTCCAAGGAGGCCCTGCAGGCCATGATCCTGAGCCTGCCGCGCTACCACTGCGAGAACCCCGCCAGCTGCAAGTCGCCCACGCTCTCCACAGACACGCTGCGCAAACGGCTCTATCGCATCGGCCTCAACCTTTTCAACATGTGAGTGAGCACCCGCCCTGGAGCTCAAGGGACTCCCGGGGCCGCAAAGGAGAGGCGGGGGTGGGGGCCGGAGGGGGAGGACCTGTAAAGGTGAGCAGGGAGCCAAGTAATTGCCCTCATCATCCCAGTTCCCTCCCCCCCACGTGGCGTTTATGCCCTGCCTGCTCCTTGAGACACTGTGTAGGAATACTCGTTCTATTTTTCATTGTCACAAATGTATTTTAAGGATTAGGGACAAAACGACACATCGAGCCCCGTGCTTTCACCACTATTACTGCTTACGATGAAGCTAGGACTTGAAAAGCGAGAGAATTTAAAAGAAAATACAGTATTCAGTGAATAATAGTACTGGTCGTATGAGGATTGAGCAGAAATCATTCAGGTAGGACACGGAGTTAGGGAAACAGCATTATCTTCTGGGGAGGATGTCAAGGAGACAGGAGAGGATGGGCGAGGAGGCAGTGAGCAAAGGCCAGTGGGGTGGGAGAGGAGTGACCTAGAATAAGGAATACAGATTAAAGGCAGGAGAGGGACGTGGATAAAAGGGGGAGACAAGGAAGCTGGGGTGAAGCAAACAGAGGGAGGACAGAAAGAGAACAGGAGAACGGAAGCAGAAAAATGGCATCCCCAGCCAGACACCCAGTCAAAACTGTCCTAGCAACTAGAATGTATGCAGCTGGTGGCAAGCACATGTCGCTACCATGGAAGCCTCGAGTATAGGTTCACTCATCTCCACCCTCCATTCACCCCTTCCTCAGAGCCTTGGGCCAGGAAATAGAATACCCCTTCCAGCCACACGGACGTGCATCTATTCACTCAGCTGTTATCTATTGAGTGCCATGACATGGCGACCACAAAGACGAGTAGGACGCATCCCCCGGTCTCAAGAAGCTTGAGGGGGGGAATAGCGCCTGTTCATGGCTCACCTTGCATAAGACATCTTGCTAACTTCTGAACAATATCTACAGGTAGCATTACTGTGCCATCTTATAGAAAAGAAACAGGCTCACACAGGTCAGGCGAGTTGCACACGGTGACGGTTACGTAGCCGGTGAGCTTCAGGCCGGTCTGGCTGCTGGTCCATCGTTCTTTCCTCCAAGTCAGGCTGCCCCCTGGTGAGCCCAGCCCCCACCCTCACACCTCCACAGCACGACTTCTGCGTGCACGCTCACACGCACACAGATACCGCGATCCCTCAAGATAGTGGTTCTCAAACTATCTGTGGTGAAGGACCAGTTTGGGTTTTTACCTGACATATTGTGGGCTGATACTTCTGTAAAATGCAATAAAAATGAACTGCTAGAAAAACAATCACATGCTTGGTTATCCTGAAAATGTCAAAGTGCTATAAAAGGTTCTAAATGCTTACCCTCTCTCTCCGTACTTGTCTTCTCCTGAACCAATAAGACACAGTTCAGGGAACAGCATGGATGTGCAGACCATACTGTGAGTACATTTGCCTGAAGACACGGCACCCACACCCACATGTAGAGACTGGAGCCTGAGAAAGTAAATGGTGGAGAGCAGGAGTCTATGGACACTATGGACAGTGTGGTAGGAGAGCTCACCTCAGTCCCCCAGTCTCACCGTCCTTCCAGATTCCAGGCTGGGAACTGAGTATAGACAACAGAATACAGACAGGGAGGAAGGGCTTTGGTGGCAGGCCTCAGGGCCCTCAGGGAACACAGAAGAACACCTCTCCACCTGTTCCGGAATTCACTCATTTTGGCCAGACCTCCTCCAACCCCTTCCCTCCCCATGCTACCTTCACTCCTGGTGTGTGTGTGTGGTGGGTGGGGGGGAGGTGTGCAGGAAGGTGAGGCTGTGGAGAGAGGTGTTTTGGATCCAGAGCCCCTCTGCAGTGGAAGGAATCCTAGCATTTCATAGGAATTCTTCCCAGAAACCTCCAGGCACCTTTATGGGCTCCATGGGCTGGAAGAAAGTAGTCATGGATGGCCTTGGCTCACTCTCTACTCCTTCTTCCCACTTCTGCCCGCACCCCTAGAAACCCTGACAAAGGCATCCAGTTCCTGATCTCCCGAGGCTTCATCCCTGACACCCCCATTGGAGTGGCCCACTTCCTGCTCCAGCGCAAGGGCCTCAGCCGGCAGATGATCGGGGAGTTCCTGGGTAACAGCAAGAAGCAGTTCAACCGCGATGTGCTGGAGTGAGTGCCCCTCTCCCTGGCCCATCCACCTAGGGTCCCCTAGGATGCAGGGGAGTGAGCAGGACCCCTGGAGTCTTGGCCCAATCTTGACCAGCCTCTGTTTCCCCTTCCAAAGTCCTGCAGACATTTACTGAGCGCCCTCTGGCAGGGTACCATTGAAGGAACCAGGGGTACAGGAATGGTCAAAGGAGACAAAAAGGCCTCCCTCCCTGCTACCCTCAGGGGGCAAGAGAATGAGTCTGGAAAAGAAGGGGACTATGTCTGCACTGGGGCCATCTCTACCTGGTGAAAGGCCTCAGCCCACCCTCTAGCGGGCATCTGCCCCGCCTCCAAGCCCCCAGAGGCTGGCCTGCTCCCCACATGGACTCAGTGTCATATTGGTGGAGGCAAACAGGAGGCAGAACAAAGAAGTTAGACTGAGGGTTTTTAGAGCAAGAAATAGAGTGATTCTGTAAAGATATGTTTACCACCAAGATCAATAGATGGGGGCAGGATGAGGGGACCACCGCGTTCAGCTTTGTTCATGTGGAGGCTTGAGCACATGAGAGTCTCTTCACACTCACCACCCCGGGAGCCACAGGGCATGGGGTGGCATCCCTGGGGCCTTGGAGCCACCTCTCCCCTGGCAAAGAGAGGGTGAGGCCCCATGAAGCCTGATCCAGTCTCCTTAAGCTCACTTCCTTCTTGAAGGTCACCATGCTGTAAGAAGCCCCCCCCCCCCCCACCGCCGCCCCACTTCCCCCCTCTCTCTTGGGTAGTCAGCAGAAGTGTTTCCTCAGAAGTGTTCCTGAGAGACCTCTTTCCTTTGTACTTGCTCTCAGAACAGCAAGGGCCTGCTACATGGGGGCAGGGGGCTCCTGCTCAAGGGTTTGGGAGCATGGGCTGACTGGCAGGGTTGTCCATGTCCCTGGAGTCGGAGCTCAGAGACATGGCTTCTGTTTATGAAGGAGTTTTGGTGCTGTGTCTTTCTACAAGTCTCTGCTCTCTGGGCCTGCATTTCCACACCTGTAGAGTGGAGGGTTTGGATTATGAGGGGTAGACCAGTTGTCCTCTGGAATCCCTATCACATTTCTAAATTCACTGGTAGTTGTTTCACTGAGTACAGTCCAAAGAGCAGGGGCTTGGACCCAGCTGAGGGACCTTGAAATCCCCGGATGCCCCTTAGTTGACCGAACCCAGGTCCTGCCTCTGACTCTCGGCAGCTTTGGACATTCCGACCCCGCCCCCCTCCATTAGGTCTTAAGATGCTCTGAGTGCCTGCAAAGAAAAGTAAACTGATAAGTGTGCAGGGTTTCCTTCTCCCCCTCCTTTCCTCTCCCTCTCCCTTGGGCTCCCCTTCCTCCCCACCACTACCTCTGCTATGCAGGGGGCCCTGAGGGGATGCCCTGAGGAAATGATAGAAAGAGGAGAAAGATCAGGTTTTCTTTGTCTCTTTCCTCACCTTGTTTTCTCCCATCTGGCTCATCTCTCTGGTCTTTTCATTGGCTATTGTCCCCGTTCTACTCCTCCATTCCCTAGGAGGGGGCATGGGGGGGTGCTGTGCCTCATCGTTTAGTTCTTCCCAGCTGCCCCCGCCCCTGGGTGACCCTGCTTTGTCTCTCTGCTCTGGGGGCACAGGCCCTGACTGCTGTTTCTTCTGCCTTCCCCAGTCCCTGTGTGTCTGGCCTTGAAATTCTGACCTGCTAGGCCCACAGTGACCTGGAATGCTAGGAACACATGCTTTTCCTCCAGCCCTGGTGGTGCCTCCACAGCACAGTGCAAACTGATTACCATCCTCCCCCGGAGACTGAGTGTGCGGGCTGGAGACAGATCAGCACTGCAGCCCGAGCTGGGGACCCGGCTAGCAGCTGAGGTGGGGATCTGGCTCTGGATGAGAGGGCAGTGTGTGGTGGCAGGAGAAAGCCGGGCCTGAGAGGGCTTGCTCTGAACCCTGGCTCTGATCCTCGCATGCTGGGAGGCCTCCCCTGGGCCTCAGTTTCCTCACCTGTAAAGTGGGAGGGTCAGGCTGTGTGCTCCCAGAGGTCCCTTTGACTCCTGTGAATCTGTGGTCTTTCCCACTCCGCAGAGCCTTTGTAGCACACTGGGATCATGCAGAATTGTTTGCCCTAAACATCTAGGTCATGCTTTGTCATGCTACCGGCTCATCCCAGAGCAGCCCGCAGGCTCCAGAGCAGTGCTGGGGGACCAGAGTTCTCCATTCGTTCCACAGACGTTGAGTGCCTACTCCGTGTTGGGAATGGGGCTGAGCTGGGCACCCGTGAGAATGTGGGATGGGGGCAGTGAGGAATAGGCTTGGCTGTGGCCTGGGGGGAACTTACAGACCCAGGTGTCAAGGGGAGAGAGGACAGGAGGAGTATGGAAAGGAGACAAAGGGCCAAGGAACCTCCAGCAGGCATTGTGGTTTCAGGAGACTGGAGTGCAGACCAAAGCCCCAGTCTGCCCCAGTGGGTGCCTCAGCCCCTCATGTTTTGTTCTGCAGCCATGCAGGCCCCGGGTGCTGAGACCCTGGCATGCTCAGCCGCTACACGTGAGAGCTCCACAGAAAGGAGCCTCTTCACCCAAGTGCGTGTTGCTGACCGGCTGGCTTGTCTCCTGTGGGGCGCCCACGGGAGATGGAGAGCCAGGAAGGGGCAGGCACTCGCCGGGGAGCCAGACGTTGGGGTTCGGAGGGTTTCCCTGCCACCCAAGCCAGCTATCCTGCACCCTCTCGGGGTCTGCTACCTCTTCCTTCCTCCCACCAGAGAAAACACACAGTAACAAAGTCACCAGTGCCATTTCGCTCAGGCTGAAAAGGCTTCATTGGGATTCCACACAGCTTCCCTGCCCCCGCCTGGTGACATTCAGCATGTCGCGTCCGTTCTGTACAAAGCTGCTTGCTGAATAAAAGGACATAAATCACCCAACCCCTTGGAGACTGAGACAGCCCCAGCCCCAGCACTCTCCAAGATGCAGCCAGGCAAGAAGAGGAGAGGGCAGAGGCTTCTAGGAGGGGATGGGGTGGGACCCCCACCACGACCAACTGCTTGTGGGCCTGTGGAGGAAGGGAAGAGAGAAGGGGCTGAGCAGAATCCACCTCAGGTGCTGACTTATGTCTGAGCACCTACATCTGATGTGGTGACATTGCCTCCAGAATCTGACCCTTGGTGCCCTTGGAAGCTGATCTCTTCACTGCTTAGTACCCTGTTTCCATGGAAGATACACTCCAAGAAGGAATGTATTTAACCAGGAATTATCAGATAATAATGGAAGGCATTATGAGCGCAAAGGGCCACATCCATTCCACTGGTTACCTAGGAAAGTTTTGGGTTTTTTTATCTTATTTTTTTAAGTGTATTTATTCTGAGAGAGAGAGAGAGAGAGAGAGAGAGAGAGAGAGAGAGAGTGGGAGGGGCAGAGGGAAAAAAGGAGAGACAGAGAATCCCAAGCAGTCTCTGCACTGTCAGCACAGAGCCAGATGCGGGACTTGATCTCATGAATGTTGAGATCATGACTTGAGCGGAAATTAAGAGTTGGATGCTTAACCGCCTGAGCCATCCAGGCGCCCCAGCTTTGGTTTGTTTTTAAGGGAGAAACCAGCCTGTTTCCTCACTTGTCAAATGGGAAAAATATTACCCATGTCATATGAGTTAAAATTTTTAAATGCATGTAAAGTGCTTAAGTCAGTGACTGATGCTTAGGAAGTTGTTTATAAATATTAGCTATTTCTGTTATTATTTCTCCCACTTGAAAACACAAGGCACTGAACACCTCCCCACCCTGGCCAGGGAAACCTCGGACCACCCCATGTCTGGTTTTGGATCAGGTCTGTTCCCTGGACAACGAGAACATGCTGAAGCTTGCTGGGGAAGGGAGAGCTCCTTTGGGGACCGTCCTGCACTCTGGGGAAGCCCCCTCTGGTGCCGAGGAGAGAGGGGCAGTGTTGGCTTAGCAAAGGGAGCCAGACATCAGCTGGGGTTAGGATCCGTTGGTGCTGGAAGCTTCTCTCTCTGTTTTCACATGGCTGGGAAATTTGACTCTGCTCTATTTCCCTTCTGAAATGTTCACTGCAGCAGGTTTGAAGGCCGGTGGATGGGGGAATGTTCCACGCTGGCTGTGAGTGGTCTCTTTTCTGGGCTGGGTGATCTTTTCCAATGTGAATCACGTACACATGAAGGGCAGCAGTGTCTGTCCTTTCCATAGCAGTGTGCGAAGGGCAGCTCTTGGGTTGAAGAGTTTCCTGGGTGTTCTTTCTCTCACTGTGTCTACTCCCATCTTTTGTTCAATATTAGAGTTTGACATTTTAGTCAGATTGCATTATTTCATTTCCTTGGAAATGTGTTGGCCAGAGTGTAACAGATTTGTTCTTCTTAGGGGACATTCAGAAATGAAGACAGATTGTCTGTCAAACTCAACAGGCTGGAAGGCTCTAGCCTTTCATGGCTAGGAAGAAATTACTTGAGAATATCCTGCCCATTGTGTCACGTGTAACCTCAGAATGGTTACTTTATTTCTGAAGAATTCCACTGAAGGAGAGAGGAGGCTGGGGCCCATGCAGACCCCTGTGGGTCTGGAGGAGGGTGGAAGAGGCCCCGGGTAGGCAGGGATAGACTTTGGGGTTATTTCCACTGCTTTGAAAGTTTGACACTGCGGCCGCCCAGGGGATGGAAGGCGGGAGTCTCTTCTAAAAGTGAAGTCTTTAAGTTTATGATCTTGACCCCTCACCTCTCCAGTGCCCTTCCCCCTTGCCCCCACCACCCCCAGCACACACACACACACACACACACACACACACACACTGACAGATGAGAGACTTTCCTTAACAATAAAGAGTCATGAACATTTCAGACCCACTTACTTCTATAGTGGAGATTTTTTGGACCCCAAGCATGGGGTGAACAAGTCCAGAGTGGAGACTCCCTTTGGCTTGGTCACGTTAGCATCTAAGTTGGGCTTTCATACAAAGACCTACCACCCAGCCCCTTCCTGATAGCTCGGGTCCTGGCTCTGGAGGGCTCTTGACATCCCTATGTGATTCTCAGGTGTGGCTTCAACCCACCACTCGTTGAAGTGGGATTTCCTGGGAGCAGGATTCTAGGAAAGGGGCTTCCTGAGATTACATTCTCCTGGGGTTTTTAGGAGGGCCAGCTGCGACTGAGCAGGCTGTGAGACATAACACTGACAGCTCACATCTATCAAGCATTTGCTGTGTGCCAGCAGGCACTGCGCCAAGACCCATATATGCAAAATCTCATTCAGTCTTCACAGCAGCTCTGTGAGGTGAGTGCCGTTGATCTGTGCCAAACGTGGGAGCAGAGGAACAGAGATGTTAGGTAGCTTGCCCACAATCACAGAGCTAACCAATGGCTGAGATCAATGATGGCAGGCACAATGGTTCTATAACCCAAGCCGTCCTCCCCTGTGCCTTATCTCAAGGGACGTGTGGTCCAAATGCCTTGTAGTTTTTGTCAGACCCCCCAGTGGTGAAATGTAGTGCTGGAAGACCCCTTGCATGGCCTGCTGGTCCAGCCGTCTCATCTCACCCAGGCAGAAACTGAGGCCGGGAGAGAAGAAATGACTAATCCCCTGGCCAGTGGCAGATTGAACGAAATCAGGTACTATCCCGTCCCTTGACTCACCTTTGCTCGCTCTGCTCATCTGAAAAGAAAGCGGGACTGAGAAACTGATTCATAAAATCTCAAGAGGTCTGAGCTGGAACCAGTTTCCCCTCTCCCTGATAGATGGGCATTTTAAGGAGTCAGATGAATGTCTAGAGATGGAATTTCAGGCAGATGGAACTGTTCATGAGGGAAAGGTCTTAATACCTATGCTAGAATGGACTTCAACCTCGCTTACTTGGTATGTCAACTCAGACTTGGTCTCCAGGTGCCTAACGAAAACTGTCATTTCCTAAGGTCTGTTACAGACCAGGCACTTAATATAATAAAATGTCTCTTTCAAAACTCATAACCACCTGCCCACTAGATGTTATAGTTGTCCGCTCCATTCTGTAGATGGAAAAAGGGAGGCATGGAGAGGCTAAGGGACCTGAACTGAAAAAGGCTAAATGATGGGAGCCAGAATCAACCCCAAGGGTGTCTGACACCAACAGCTGACTTCTCATTCCACCCACTGTTAATGGCACAGAGCAGTGGTTCTCCAAGTGTGGTCCCCGGAACGGCAGCAGCAGCATCACCACCTGAAAAGCTGTTAGCAATGTCAGTTCTCGGACTCCAGCCCAGACCCGCTCAGTCAGAACTCTGGGGGCAGCAACTGTGGGTTAACAAGCCTGCCAGGGGGGCTCTGATGCCCACTCAAGTTCGAGAACCCCCCAGCAGACAGGGATGCTGCCCCAGGCCGAGCAAAGGGAAAATCACCTCAGACATCCGCATTGACTTCTAATTCACTTGGGTAGTTTAAACTTGGTTCTTTTGCTTCCTGAGTCCTCAAGGTGTGACTGGCAGCCATCCCTTCTGGGGCCCTCCCTGACGAGATTTTTCTTTGTTCCCATGTCACCATCAGGGACGCTGGCAGGTCCTCTTGCGTCAGCTCCCTTCTGCTCTATTTTCTGAGCCACGTTGCACTTTTCCAAAAAGCCTTGACCTTTGTTGGGCATGTTATGAGTTGTGCCTAACAAAAATAACTCTCTGGTGGATGGGGATATTTTTAATTGAATTGTATGAGCCAAGAACTGCAGAAATAAAACCAAGGTTCCTATATCCCATGGCAGTAGGCGGTTTCATTTTCCATCCTAATCCTGAAACCCGGGCTTAGTCTCCTCCCCGAGTGACAGTGCCCCCACCCCGACCCACCCCCCCCCCCCCCCGCAGCGGCCCACCCCCCTCTGCCCAGCCCCAGCCTGCGTGCGCCTCACCTTCCAGATCTTTGCTGTCTCTTCTGGCCAATTAAAAATCCCTGCTGCTATCATTACCTACTTTCAGCTCCCAGTCAGTTCCTTTGTCTGCCAGACGCTGTCTTGCTATCGTTTAAAAAAATTGAGATGACGAAATTCATTTTGATCACAGTCGTGTATGACGCTTCATTTCCCTGCAACACACTGACTCCACACATTGATCAGTATTAACAAACAATTTTATGCCAGATCGTACCTGTGTATGCAGACGCAGGGAACATCTGTGCTTCTGCTTGCCGAGCCCCTGTGAGGTACTTGCCACAGGACAGAGAGAGAGAGAGGGAGGCCTGGACAGAAGCTTCGCTCCCCTGATTCACTCATTCGCGGATCCACAGCGGCACCTCCCTGGGCAGGTGCAGCCGTGCTCGGTTGGAAGCGGTTTAATGGGCACCAGTTAGCCCCGGCTCTCATCACTCACTCACTTGCACGTGAGGCTGAAGGAAGTGGGAAGCACATGTACTCCACCCTGCTTCACCGCCCACGGTCTGGAATCTGCAGGGCCATTTCCCGGGCAGCTCCGTCCAGTCTCGGGGTGAGCTCCAGATGACCTTGGCAAAGCAGGCCTGGCAATCCTGGACCGCCGGGCAGAGCTCCCAGAAGTTCAGGCCCCTGGGCTCCCTCCCCAGCCGAGCACATGCTCAAGGTCCCATTCATTCACCCAGCTGGTCTCTCACTCACGCATTCATTCATCCTGGGAACAGTTACCGAATTCGTATGTGCGCCAGACATGCAGAGGGGAAAAGAACTGCCTGTGCCGGAAAGAGCACAGAGCCGAGTGGGAAGACAGGCAGGTAAATGTTATGACAGAGGAGACACCTGCACTGGTGGACAGACGCCTGTCTGAGATAGCATGGAGGTCGAGGGGGACTCCTAGAGAGACGGATCGCTCAACAGGGACCTCCAGGTAGGGGTTGGGCGGCAAGAAGAAAGAACACTGTGTGCAAAACCATGCGGGCTTGAGAGCCAGACTGCAGGAGGGGAGGCGGTACGTGAAAGGGGCAGAAGCTGAGTGGCTAACAGGGCCTTGCTTGCTCGGCTGAGAAACTTGGGCTTCATGCTAGGGATGTGGAAAGCCCTTGAAAAATATAAACAAAGGAGTGAGTGGCAGGACCAAATGGGTGTCCTGGAAGGATTGTTCTGGAACATGACTTGGAGGCAGGGAGGCCAGTTAGGGAGGCTACTGCAGTCACAGTCGTGGGGAGAAATTCGAGGAAGGAGGAGACCCTCAGCCTGGGCAGTGGCCACAGGAGGGAGGAGTCCTCGGAGCCTGGAGGCATGGTGAGGCAGGTGATGGGCTGGAGGAGAGCAGAGGCAGCCAGATCGCAGGAAACAGCCTCCTGAGCTGCTAAGGATTTGGAACAGTCTTTGCATGTGAATATATTTGTGCTCTCAGGCTCTCTAGGGTAATTTGTGAAATTATACCAAATAAACGTGCATGTATTATTCAGTTTGGGAGGGGAGATGCTGGGTTTGGGGACATTTCATCTGAAGAATTCCTCAAATCAGACAGTGTCAAGTATTTACTGAGAACATGTTAAAATATTAAATAGCAGCTGAAAGGTGAAATACGGGCAGCCTGACTTCCCTGCAAGAGATGCCAGCACAACCTGTGGTCTTGTGAGTGTTGCCCCCGTGACTGCCATTCAGACCAGAGTGCCCAGAGGAATTCAGCAACCGAGGCACTCGGAAGTGTGTTGGTCAACTTCCAACCAAATGCAGAGTCTATGGTTTACATGTGCCCTCTGGACTCAGCAACGTTGTCTTTTATAAACAATACAGATCAACCAAAAAGAATTAACTGGTTGGTGACTAATAATAAAATTAAAAGGGTGAATGCATCACGAGAGAAACACTTAAGAGCTGTTGAAGGGGACAATCAGAGCCAGTGAATTGGGTAAGGCCACCTAGAGAGAGGTTGTTAAGAGCAGGAAGGGAGGAGTGCCTGGGTGGCTCAGATGGTTACCGGTTTGGCTCAGGTCATGATGTCACAGTTCGTGAGTTCGAGCCCTGCATCATGCTCTCTGCTGTGTGGAGTCTGCTTGGGATTCTAACCTCTCTCCCTCTCCCTCTCTCTCCCTCTCTCTCTCTCTGCCCCTCCCGTGTGTCTCTCCCTCTCAAAATAAATAAATAAACTTTTAAAAAGTCATTTAAGAAAAAGAGGGGAAAAGGAGCCTGGTGTCTAGTCCTAAGGTAGAGGTGCAGCAGAAGGAGGCCCTTCGTGAAGGAGGTGCACCTTCAGGGAGGAAAGAGTCAACCTAGGGGAGGGTGGTGTGAGGGAAGCAAGAGAGGAGTGTTTCAAGAAGGGAATGATTAGCCATGTCGGTGCTGCCCAGAGGCTGCTGGGATGAAAAGTTGGTGCCATTGGACTTGCAACATGTTGGCCGGCGTGCCCTTGATAAGCAAAGTTTCCGTGGGATGCAGGAGGTAGATGCTTGGCTGGAGTGGATTGAAAGGTGAATGGGATTGAGGACGTGGAGACAGCAGGCATAGGGACCACCTAGCAGTTTGGCTCCAAAGAACAGTAGAGGCAAGGGGTAGTGACTCGAGGCAAAGAAGGGTCCAGGCAGGGTTATAATTTGTAAAATAGGAAAGACAAGACTTTGGGTGCTAAGGACGATGGTTTAGTAGATACTAAATTGGTACTACAGGAAAGAGCATCTCAGACATAACGTGTCCAAATCTGCAGTCTCGGTCTCTCCTTCAGCATAGGTGTCCATCCCATCATGGACTCGGCATAAAAAATAGCACCACCAGGCCCTCAGGTGCTCAAGCCAGGGCTTGGACACTCACCATTGACTCCTCTTTTCCTCACCTCCCACCTTCCCTCCATTGCCCGCTCCCATCAGTTCTTCCTCTAGGATGTATCTCAGATCGCCCATCCACTTGGTCTCCACCTTAGCCTAGGCTCCATCAGCCCTAACTTGGGCCTTGGCAGTAGCATCCTAACAGGGCCCCTGCTTCATTCTTGTTCCCTGCCATTCCTTTTCCACTCATTCTCCCCCAATAGCCAGAGAAATCTTCATAAAACAAACTGGCTCGTATCACTCCTCTGATCATATCCTATTGTCTCCCGTTGTATTCAGGCTAAACTCCGAAATCCTCTTGTGACTCACATAGCTCTGTCTGGTCAAACCCCTGCCTGCCTCTCTAGCCCCATAGCCTGCCACTCTCCATTGTCCCCTTTACTCTGCATTGCAGACTCATTGACCTTTCTAGGTCCTTGGAAGTTCTTTCCTACCACAGGGCCTTGGCATATGCTTTCCCCCCTCTGCCTGAAAGCTCCCCCACCCCTCCCTTTCCCTTGGTCAGCTCCTCATCATTCAGATCAATGTCATGTCCATAAAGGGGCCTTTCCAAAATATGAAATACATCTTTTGTCCTCTCACGGAAGCCTGTCCTTTGCCTACATAGGATTTGCCACAATTACAATGAAATGATTATTTTTGACTCTGTGTATAATGTTTCTCTCTCACCAGGATAGGGTCTGTGTTTGTGTTGTTTGCCACTTACACCAGGTCCCAAGCACAGCGTCTTGCATACAGGAGGAAATGCATGTTTGTTGGAAAGAAGGAAGGAAGGAAGGAAAGAAGGAAAGAAGAGAGGGAGGGAGAGAGGGAGGGGAGAAAGAAAAAAGTCACCACCAGGGGCCAGAGAAAGCACCAGAGGGGGGAAGGGGGAAGAAAGGGGGTTGGGGATTGCTTTCTGCTGTGGCTTCTGGGTGCCCAGGCCAGCTCTGAAACTGAGGGATGGCCCCACAGCTTCTGTGCTGACTGCCGATAGTGAAGTGACTCCCAGCACGTGACTGTGACCATGATGGTGCCCAGTTGTCCCTCCCCTTGGCCCCCCACTGGCTCCAGCCAGGCATCAGGGTAAGACAGCTGCTCCCAGGGCATTAACACTAGATGGGGAAGGAGGCAGGCTTGCCTGGCCCAGGAGATGCCAGCAAGGCATGTGATGTGTGCAGCTCCCCCTGCAGGCGCAGCTCTTTTGTGAGCTGGTTTCTTCACATGGAATACAAAATAACAGGATAATGGTTAATATCGCACAGGATGCAGAGAGAAGATGAAGTCAGGGTGCACTTAGTGACAATCCTCAGTAACATGAGCACAAAGGGCGCTTCCCCCGCTAGTGTTGGACCCCCTTTGAAGTGGAGACGGCCCCCTGGGGGAAGAGGCCTCACAAGAGCAGGAAGCCTGGCGCAAGCCCCTTTGTGGTCTCAGTTTCGCCTTCTGCAAAATGGGGAGATTATACACCAGAAAAGACCACCCAGAAACATGTGATGTTTTTCACCTTAAAGACGATCAAAGAGGGACTGATGTCCTTGGCTGTCCTGGGTGGAGGCCATAGGGTGGATTTGGAAAACTGTCAAACAATCTGCTCCCCACCACAATTCCAGGGTGGCAAAGAAGGATGGGGAAGAGGAGATTTTACATACTGGTAGACACAACAAAATAAGAGAAGCCGTGGGCCGGGGGGGGGGGCGGGGGTGCCTGGATGGCTCAGTCGACTGAGCGCCTGACTTAGGCTCAGGTCATGATCTCAAGGTCTGTGGGTTGGAACCCCGCGTCAGGCTCTGTGCTGGCAGCTCAGAGCCTGGAGCCTGCTTCCGGTTCTGTGTCTCCCTCTCTCTCTGCCCCTCCCCCACTCGCACTCTGTCTCTCTCTGTCTCAAAAATAAAATAAACATTAAAAAAATAATAATAAGAGAAGCCGTGGGAAAGAGTGAGAGAAGAGGAGCGGGGAGTGGGTCACGGTGCAGCCTGGGCTCGTACCTCAGGAGAGAAAAGAGAATCAGGCTGAGTGGAGGAGCAAAAGAGTTGTGGATGATTGCAGGATGGCAGAGGCCCCTGAGATGAGGGGCTGCCGGGACAGGCCTGTCAGGAGAGAGCACAGCCTCAGCCCAGACCACAGGCCCCACCAGGAAGGTATACAGTGGTTCGCTGGGAGGAGGGAGAGAAGCAGTCGGTCATCGGTCATTGCCAGCTCTATTCCAAAGCCAGCCAGAAATGGCGCTGTGGCCACCTGCTGTTCGGGAGCCCTCTGCTCTGCTTCTGGGCCCTTCTCAGAGAGCGGGGGCAGTCCTGAGAGGTCACCTGGCCCAAAGCCCAACTCTACAGAGAGGAAGGCATTTGTTTCCTTGGAGACAGTAGTGCCCTGCCGTCACTCAACACAGCTCCTTCCCTCCTGTCTGCGGGTTTTGCAGAACACATTCAGATTTGTTCCCCAGGATCTGAGAGCCCCAGGACACTGCCCGCATTGAACACTGATGCCCCAAGCTGGCAACTGCAGGGAGTAAGGCAGGAATACATGTGTGTGCCCACGTGTGTGTGGAGGGGGCGCGGCATCCGTCTCCACCTTTTTCCTCCCTCACCGCTCTGCAGAAGCAGCCTCTGAGAGCCTGCCAGGGACGCACGAGTGCCCCTGAGCTGCTGCCCTGGTGGCCCGTGAGTTGCTGGACTCACTTTGCAAAGGCTCCACCTGGGCTGGACCCGCCTCCTTCCCTTGCACTCAGCTCAGCTACTGGCTTTCAGTTCTTAAGAATCGCCTGGAGAGATGGTGAAGAATGCGGATTCCCAGGCTCCGCCTCTACATATTCGAGTGGGTAGATCTGGGGTGGGGCTCAGGGAGCTGCATTTTAACAAGCCACTTCGCAACTCTCACACGGGGTCTTTGAGGATGTGGGGTGTAGACTCTCAGCCCCACGGCCCAGGCATCCTCCCATGAAGTCCTTCCCGCCCCCGTGGCCGGTGACTGATTCACTCAGCACTCCCCAGTCTGTGCACTGGCGTTTCCACCTGGCTGAGTCTCAGGCTCTGGGCTCATTACTGGAGCTTTTAGCCGCAGCCCCGAGCGAGCCAGCGAGCGAACGCGCGTGCGGGCTGCGTGTCACCTGAGCGAAGGCCTGGAAATTAGGCCATCGTGCTTGGCCGAGCAGATCCTACTTTCTCCCAGCTGCCCCTCTGCCTCTTTTGGCGGCCCCCACCACGGTGCCCGGGCTTCAGGCGGTCACGCCCTTGGAGCACTGGGGCAGGGGGCACAGGACAGAGACTCTGAGGGATATGGAGGCCAGGTAGGGGGTGCGGTGGACAGGCTGATGGGGCGAGTCCTGGGCAGCAGCTGGACGCCAGGCTGGGAGGCCAGGGGCCATCCTGGGGTCCTCTGGGCTTGGCCAGCCTGGGGCCCACTGCCCTCCCCCTGGGCCTTGACGAGTTAGGCGGGGGCCAGGATGAGCGGGGGGGGGGGCCCTCTGCTCCATGCCCAGCAACACCCACCCCTGTCCAGTCTGTGGTACTGTCCTCCACACCCATCTCCTGTCCTTTTCCACCTCTCTCTCCTCTCTCTGTCTCTGTCTCTCCCCTCGTCTCTGTTTGTCTCTTGTTCTCTGTCTCCGTCTCCCCCATTTTGTGGGTCTTTCTCTCTCCTCTTTGCCTCCTTGCCTCTCCGTTTCTCTCTTGCCTTCTCTCTCTGTCCCTGTTCTCTTGGTCTTTCTGACCTGACTCTGTATCCTCTGTGTCTCTCACTGCCTCTACGTCTGTCTCCTCCCTCCCTATCCTTGCTTCCCCGGCTCTAGCTCCGGTCCCCTTGCTGCAGGACCACACTGGTTCACCTCCTCTGACGGCCTCGCTGTCTGGGTCGGTCGTGCACGATTCATAACTCCTGGCTGTGCTGGGCTAGGGGATACATGGGTGTGGGCCCCATGATGCTGCTCCTGAGGTTCACTTGCCAGCCTGGGAATGCTCAGGGAGGACCACAAGAACTGCTGAGAAATCAGAGTGGCCTCTCCCCAGGCTGGACCCGGGGGCTGCTACCACCAGTTTCCATCTCAAACACCCAGACACTGACATTGCCACTTGTCCTACTTGGGCCACATTCTTGCCTTGGCCTCCCCAGTGCCACCCTCTCTCTCACTATCCAGGCAGGTAAGTCTGAGAGGAGGCTGGGCTTGACTATGAGGAGGATGGGTTCCCAGCCTGAAGATGGCCATCTCCCCTGTGGGAGCCAAGAGGGAGCTCCTAGCCTCCCCTTTCTAGAAGTCTCAGTGATGCTCTCTCCTCTCTGTTCCCCCCTGAAAGGGGCCACCAGGCCCCTGACCACTGTTGTGTGGCTGTCTCCCATTGCTTCCTTCTAAAAACTGACACCAGAGCCAGGGTTGAGTCAGGATCTCTGAGTCTCCTAGGTGGTGGGCCTTGCACAGGCGCTGGCATCACAGAGGAAGTGGGTCCTGCTTAGGGCTCGTCCCTCTGCTCACACGGTCACTGGGCAAATGTTCCCTGAGTCCCCCGGTATGCTGGGCACCAAGCCACACACTGGGCTCGAGCCCAGAGCTTGCCTCGCCTTTTTGGGCAGGAAGGCAGGCAGCGACCAGGCCGTGACCCTGTGGCGGTGGTGGCCGGGGCTGTGGAAGCAGAGGGGCTGCTGACCCCAGCAGGCATTGTGGTGCTGGGTATGAAACGACCAGGAGAGAGGAGGCTGGACCACAGCACGGGTGCAGAAAGGGGGGAAGTCAGCTCTGGGAGCCTGGTGGCACATGGGAGCGTCTGCAGTTCTCGGGCACATCAGGGCTGCTGCTTGGCCAGACCTGGATCCCTGCCCGCTGCTCATGGCCCTGGGGACAGGCCACCCCAAAGGAGGGCAAGGCAGCAGGAGGACAGGAGAGGCCCTGGGAGGAATGACACTGCCTCGTAGGGGTGACTGGAACCACGTCCCCACCTCCATTTCCCCAGGCACTGCAGGGAGACATTCAGATGCAAACTCTCCAGGGCTAGATAGAGGTGGCATTTCAGAGGTAGAAGGGCCCTTGGGGAGCAGGACTCTGACCTCTTTCCTCCTCAGAAAAAGAAACCAAGGCCCTAAAAGATGAGTCTTCACCAAAAGACACAAAAAATTCAGTGGTAAGCCCAGGCTCAGAACCCGGCCGTGTTTGTCACACTGTTCCCCTCCCACATTAGGCTGATTTGTCATTTACTCTTCAGAGGCCACAGCTTCCCTGAGAGCTCAGGGCTCCTTGGCTGCAAGGGAGCTTAGGATGAGCTCACTCCTTTCCCATCTGGCCTGAGGCAGACCCCGAGGGGTGGTACGGGAGGAAGGGTCCGTCACCCGGAAGCCCAAATGGGCACGAGAAACTAGGCTCCTAACAGGACAGGAGCAGATAAGTAAATTGCACTTACTCCTATTTCAAACCTTTGCCTGACTCTGAGACCCTCTGAGGCTGAGAGGAGACGAGCTGGGAGCTAAAGGTGGAAGATCAGCCTCCTTCTGGCTGTGTGGCTCTGGATAGCCCCCCTGGCCTCTCTGGGTCTCAGGCTCTTAGCTATGGAGACAGCAGTCAGCCATCTGCCTCCCAGGGCTCTTGTGCTGGAGGAAAGATGGTGTAAGGGAGGGTCCTCTTAGGTTACCAGAGGGAGAATCCTGGCCACCAGGGTGGGCGGTCCAGTGGGAGAGGGGGCTACACCTTGCACCCTACTCCTCAGCTGCCTCTAGCTGAGAGAGGATTAGGGGCTGACCTCTCTCCTCAAGAACCCCCCCTCCCGACCTGCCCTCAGCTGTGTGGTGGACGAGATGGACTTCTCCAGCATGGAGCTGGACGAGGCCCTGCGGAAGTTCCAGGCCCACATCCGCGTGCAGGGGGAAGCCCAGAAGGTAGAGCGACTCATAGAGGCCTTCAGGTAGGACCCCATCCCCGCTTCCCTCACACAGCCCTCAAAACACACGCCCGGGATATGGGGCACCAGAGATGCTGGGGGGTCCGTCTGGGGCTGGGAGAAGCCCTCCTGGTGGGGCGGGAAGGGTGGGGGGCTGGCTGCAGAGGAGGGAAGGAAAGAAAAGGGACAGGAGTCCTTGAGCTCTCTAGGCTTAGAGCAGCGCCGGGCCCTCCAGGTAGACAGGGTGCATCCCACCCATCCCCATGGACCAGCAAGTCTTTGGTGAGCATCTGGGTGCGGTGACGGGCTCCATGGCTGTGTGACACCGGGCCCTGTCCCCTCAGTGGGGAAGAGGGCCAAGCTACAGGGACCCAATGCCCTCAGAGAAGTGGCATCTGTCCCCCCCACGGCCCCCCACTTCTGGAGCCCAGGGAAGGGGGAGAAGGGCCTCAGCACCCCGCTTGTGTCCCCACCGCAGCCAGCGCTACTGCATGTGCAACCCCGAGGTGGTGCAGCAGTTCCACAACCCCGACACCATCTTCATCCTCGCCTTTGCCATCATCCTCCTCAACACCGACATGTACAGCCCCAACATCAAGCCCGACCGGAAGATGATGCTAGAGGACTTTATCCGAAACCTGAGAGGTAAGGAGGACGGGGAGGAGGGCCGAGGCCGCTGCTCAGGCTCCGTTCTATTCAGTGTGAATTCTGTGTCTGAGCTGACTGTAGATTGTCACCCTAGCAGCCAGGGGCACTGGACACTGCTCTGTGGTCCCAGTCACACACAGCCATCTGGAAAAGTTGCTTGCATGCCAGGCATTGGGGGAGTTTCCAGGAGTCATGGCCACTGCCCTACATCAACCGGCAAGGGCCCCTGGGCAATGCCCCTTGCCCTCCGTGGAACATCCTCCATTGGTTGACTTCTAGGCCCCGGCCACACAGCTGGTGCCTATGTGTGCCAGCCCTTCCCACCGCACGACAGACGGAGGCTTTTAGGTCTTGGGTCCATGGACATCAGCCTTGCATATAATTTCATGGCACCCAGCAGCCAAGTCCTTCTCTAAATGACATAGTGCACCACCTAGCAGGGATCAGAGCTAAACTGGCAGGATGTGATGTGTGCTCAACTCACTGGCTTTTTTTCTTCTTTAGCACTTAAGGAATCGAAGCTATACATGCACATCATTTAATAAAGTCAAATCATTCTACACGGCTTGCTACAAAAAAAAATTAGTCGCTGCCCCTGTCGCCACTCTTCTGCCACTCTCAACGTTCTTTTTGCCATTTATCGTATTTCTTCTATATCACGAAACCACGTGCTTCTTCTTCCTTTTTCTTTTTGTTCTTATTCCTTTTTTTAAATTGCTATGAAAGCAAACTGTAAGGTGTACAAATCTGAAAGCATGATGAAGTTTATGTTCATATGCATGTGTGATCACAGCCGGCTCTCGTTCCAGATCATTCCCCTGGCCCCAGAACATCCTCTCATGTCCCGGCCCAGTCAGTGCCCCTGTCAGAATGCCAAGGCTCCTGACCTTCCGTCCCCATTGACTAGTTGTGTAGCTCTTGAATTTCATATAGATGGGATGAAATAGTATCTATACTTTGCTTTCTTTTATACACTGCTACTTGTTCATTTTTTAAAATGTTAAGCATTATCTATTAATTTATATCTTAATCCGTTCAGGTTGTTATAACAAAATACTACTGGCTGGGTAGCTTATAAACAGACATGTGTTTCTCACAGTTCTGGAGGCCAGGAAGCCCGAGATGAAGGTTCTGGCAGACTTGGTGTCTGGTGAGAGCCCGCTTCCTGGTTCCGGCTGGGGCTTTCTCACAGTGCACTCGCCTGGTGGAAGGAGTGGGCTCTGTGAGGTCCTTTTTACATGGCACTGACCCCATTCACGGGACTCCACCTTTATAACTTGGTTTCTAAAGTCCCCACCTCTATACTATCAGTTTTGGGAGCTAGGATTTCAGCATATGAAAGGGGGAAGGGAAACACAGACATTCAGACCATAGCAATTTCATAGAACATGAGCATTAGCCCTCTTTGATCCACCTTCCCCAACCCACCCCCACTAAAACTACCCTGAATCCCCATGATCTTCTTACAGCTGTAGCATTCTTTTTGTGACGTCAGTGTTTATGGTATTAAGACTAGGTAAACACAGTTCAAAGCTGAGTCTTGAAGTATAGCATGATTACAAACCCTTTCTATTTCTCCTTTCCATGGAGTGAATACTTGTGTTCTTTTCCCATTTGCTCAACTCTCTACATACCTGCCACTGATTTGTCTCCAAACTCCCCAACCTAAGTGTCAAGTTCCTCTCTGCACGTGGAACACGGAGAGGTATTCTTTTTGGGGTCTCTCTCCCAAGAGCCTCTAGTCTCTGCTCCTATCTCGACAGGTGGCTGGGCCAGCTGCATGCAGTCACCTGGGATTCCCTCCACCATCATCCGGGCACCTCCTTTGTCTTGTTCCTGTGTTCGGTTCCTGTAACCTAGATTTCATAGCTGGCTCATTTTTAGTTTTCTTCCATACGAAAGGTACATTGGCCGCAAATTTTTGAGAACTTGTGTGTCTGGATATTTGTTTTCTACCTTCACTCTTGATTGGGAGTTTGACTGGGCATAGAATTCCAGATTGGAAACACTGAACTCAAAATTTTGAGGGCATTGCTCCATTGTCTTTTAATGGACAGTGCTACTCTGCCATTCCAATTCCTCACCTTTTGCATATTATTTCTCTCTCTCTCTCTCTCTCTCTCTCTGAAAATGTACAGGCTCTTCTCTTTCTCCTTTGTCTTCTAAATTTTCCTGATGTTTCTCCTCATTATGGTTCTTTTTTAAATTGAAGTATAATTGATGTCCTATTAGTTTCAGGTGTACGTCATAGTGATTTGATATTTTTATACATTGGGAAATGGTCCCCATGATAAGTCTGGTTACCATCTGTCACCATACAAAGTTATTACGGTATTATTGACTGTATTTCCTGTGCTGTACATTATATCCCCATGACTCAATTTATTTTATAATTGGAAGCTTGTACCTCTTAATCCCCTTCATTTATTTTTCCCACCCCCAACCTGCCTCCCCTCCGGCAACCAACAGTTTGTTCTCTGTATTTATGAGTCTGTTTCTATTTTGTTTTGTCCATTTGTTTTGCATTTAGATTCCACATATAAGTGAAGTCATACTGTGTTTTTCTTTCTGAGTTGTTTCACTTAGCATAGTACCCTCTAGCTCCATCCATGTTGTTGTAAATGGCAAGATTTCATTCTCTTTTATGACTAATATTCCATTATACACACACACACACACACACACACACACACACACACACACACACCTTCTTTATCCATCATCTCTCAATACACACATAGGTTTCTTCCATCTCTTGGCTGTTGTAAGTAATGCTACAGTGAACATGAGGGTGCAGATATCATCTTCTCTGTACTTTCTGGCACTCATGTTATTCAGATGTTAGATCTCCTGGTTTGATGTTCTAATTTTTACAGTTTTCTATTTTCCATATTCGTCTTCTGGTTGGACTTTCTTGAAGATGTCCCTTGGCTTTATCTTGCGAGTTTCCTACAAATTTTTTCATTTCTGCTGTCATATTTTTCATTTTTAATAACTCTTTTCTTCTGTAAATATTCCCCTTTTATAGCATTTTAGTCTTGTTTTGTAGATGCAACTATCTTCTCATGTATCTCTGATGGTATCTGTTTGTTTTGGTTACTCCCTACTTGCCTCTATTTCTTCTGGCTTCCTTTTTCTGTTTTTCCCGTACTTCTTTCTCTCTTGTGTTATAGACTTTCCATATATACTTGATGAAACTTGATTGTTCTCAAATATTTAAGAGTGAGCTAAAAGGCTGATTAAAAACTCTGTGAGTATGGGTGGGGGGTTCTGAGTGGTGGGC
Organism: Herpailurus yagouaroundi; assembly: GCF_014898765.1. Classification (NCBI taxonomy): domain Eukaryota; kingdom Metazoa; phylum Chordata; class Mammalia; order Carnivora; family Felidae; genus Herpailurus; species Herpailurus yagouaroundi. The sequence goes on from NW_024412572.1 coordinate 5,970,758, forward strand.
TTTTTCATATGGTGATTAAATTGAGCTGTTTCATTGGGACACCCTTACTGCAGTATCTTCAGATTTTTCTCTTGTGTTGGTTGATTCCCCAGAAGAGAAATGTCCGATCTGTTGACCAGAGGGTATGAGTCTGGCTGCCAATATTCTAAGATCTTTCGGATAAGAAGGATTGAGAGGGTCTCTTAATACATAGACATCAACTCCATGCTCCAGTTTTCAGCACAGACTCCCACCTTGGACTGGGCTTGGGTGCCCCCACCCCAGAGTTCCTGGTTCACCTCTTCCAGAGGACTGACCTTCAGTCTGCTGCTGAAGCAGAGGAAGGGACAGGGAGATCTAAATCCTTTTTAGACTGATTATCAACCTATTTTCCTGTTTCCAGCCTGACCTCACCTCCACTAAAAGTGGGATTCCTGTTGCCACCCATTCCAGAGCCCTTTGGTGGTTCTGTGGTGTGCTGAATAGCTTGTAACTTCTCGGCCGGCTTCAATTTCCACTTTCTCAGGACTGCTCATGCATCCACTTTCCAGGTCATATGGTGTCCTTGTTTCTTCCCCCATTCTCTTTCTCTTTGTGTGTATATGCCTCTTTAAAAAATTCCCTTTGACGAGAATATTCAGAAGGAGCAAAGGTGTGCAACCTGCCATTTCGGCTGGGAGCCTCTGTGTGTTCAGTCCTGGTCCCTGCTCTTTCTTGCCCCCAGCCTGGTGTCTTTTAGGCCCCCAGGGGTGCTGCATGGGCTAATTTGCCTGACTTGAAGAACCAAGATCAGATGTAGAAGAAATGGGATTGATACAAAGAGTTGCTCATAGAAGGTATAATGTCCTCTCACTAGGTAGGAAATCTCCTTTGAGGACACTTGCCAAAGTTGCTTTATTTTGAATGTTTCTGTCTTATAAGAGAAGCATATAGTCATTAAAAAAAAGATTTAGGAAAGGTAGAATGAAGAAATTTTTTATGGCTTCTCTTTCTACCTCCCAAAGAATTTGTTTCCAAGTCAGTATTTTTTGTTCCTGGAGTTTTATTACTATGAAGTAAGAGATGGGAGTAGAGTGTCCTTACCTGCATTGCTACAGGGGGCTGTCCGGCTCCTCTTCACCTAACATGTAACCACCACCACCACCTCCCCACGCTCCCAGTGAAGGAAGAATCTTGTCACACATTCTTAGTTAACAACTAATCAGGGGTGGGGATTAGGTGTGAGAGGGAGGAGATCCAAGAGAGAATAAGACAGAACATCAGCTGGGCACCTGGGTGGTTCAGTCAGTTAAGCATGTGACTCTTGGTTTTGGCTCAGGTCATGGTCTCACCGTTCATGAGTTCAAGCCCCATGTTGGGGTCTGCACTGTCAGTGTAGAGCCTGCTTGAGATTCTCTCTTTCTCAAAATTGATTTTTTTTAAAAAAACTTAAAAAAAAAAAAAGACAATATCAGCCTTCAAGTTGTTCTCATGGGGGACAGGGAGTGGGGTGGGGGTAGACAAGAAGAACTACAGAAGTGAGGCCCTGAGTGGGAACATGGAGGCTGTATTTGAGGATGAGGAAAGAGACCAGGGAGGTGAGAGTGGATGTTCTGGTTATGGAACAGCAGGAGATGAGACTGCAAATGTGTGTTGGGATCATATTGTAGTAGTTCTGGTGTCTGGCTAAGGAGTCTGTCCTTAATTCAGTGGGGCTGGGAAGCCAGTCACTGAAGGTTTTGCAACAGGGACAGGGCAAAATCAAGGCCACCCCTGCGGAACATCAGCCTGGTGGGAGCTTCCCTCTCTGGCTGCAGGCCTCTGACACATCCGTCCTCCGCCTCCTTCGCCTCCCCTTCCCTTGCCATGTTGATAGGTGTGGATGACGGTGCCGACATCCCCAGGGAGCTGGTGGTGGGCATCTATGAAAGGATACAGCAGAAGGAGCTCAAGTCCAATGAGGACCACGTCACGTATGTCACCAAGGTGGAGAAGTCCATTGTGGGCATGAAGACGGTAAGTGCCCACCACAGAACAGCACTCACCCCGTGGGAGCCACTTCCTCTCCCATGGCTGCCAGGCGCCCCCCATCTCGCACCTGCCTTTGTCTCAAGACCAGCTGACATCTCCTCCCAATCTCTTCCTTCCCTTTCAGGGACACTTTTCCATTATTTGCTCACTTCATAGTAATTGAGTCCTTACTCTGTGCCATACACTGCACCCTCCGTTTTCCCTTACCTCACTTCCTCAGTGCTACCAGCTATGGCAGCAGAGAGGCTGAGGTGAGATGTTGGGAAAGGCTGCCCAGTGGTCTAGGGTTGAAGCATCTGGATGGCCAGATGGGGAGACTTAGGATGGGATGGATACTGGGCTTTCCTGGAAGGTCCTACTGAATAGAAGACAGGAAAGAGGCTGAAGTAGGCTCTAGACTGTGGTAAGCCACTGGTGTGCCCCTTAGTTGTGACTTGTGTCGCAGGCAATATGGTCTATGTTGGCAATGATTCTCTGTAGTTTACTACTCATATGTCAGCAGAGACTCTTCATGCCATAAACTGAAAGCATGTAGAGTGGGTTCTGGTATTTGTCTCCAGTTTCTCCTCCCTAAATTGCTGACCTAAGAAGCAGTCTGAGGATGTCGTCTGAGCTCTACACTGAGCTCCTCTCTGCAGGGATGGCCCTTTTCTGCCCAGAGCCTTTCTTGCCGAGGCCTGCAGTAGATCGTTTTACACGCGGCAGATTTGAGGTATCCCTGCAGTCCCCTCCCTCTTGCACACTTGCATTTGGGTGTGCAGTAGAGAAAGGGACAAAGGGGCCACCTTGCAGGCTGCAGCTTGGGTCATGGGGGTTGACAGCAACCAGATCTGACCAATCTGGAAGCTCTTTTCAATTTCCATTCCCCGTGCCTTCATCTCACTTACTCCAGCGTGATGAACGCTTCTCCCCAAGACTTGCTCCCCAAGAAGCATGACAAGGGAAGAGCCCCGGTGAGGAGAGAGGACGTTTATGGTCAAGTTCAGGCCTTGCAGTAGAAACCTTGGCCTCCATCTGCTTTCCCGGAAAGTGGGTGCTATGGGGTGGGGAGGACTGTGAGCTCCAGGGCTCCTCCCCTAAGTTCCTGCCTCCACCAAAGGTGCTGTCGGTGCCCCACCGCCGCCTGGTCTGCTGCAGCCGGCTCTTTGAGGTGACAGATGTCAACAAGCTGCAGAAGCAGGCCGCGCATCAGAGGGAGGTGTTCCTCTTCAACGACCTGCTGGTGGTGAGTACACAGGCCAGGCCGGGGCCACCTGCTGCCCAGCTCAGCCTTAGCCCTGACCCCAGAGAGGGGCGGGGAGGGCCACTCAGAATGCCACAGTTAAGGGCTGATTCCTCTTGCATGACACTGTCCCATCATGGGGGGTGAGGTTGCTTAGCCACATAGGGCTACTTTGTAAGTTATGAAGCTGAGGCTCAGAGAGGTCAAGTGATTTGTTTATGGTTCCACAGTCATGGTGGGAATGAACCAGATCACAGATCATGAGCCTCTCCCACAGTACAAGAAACCTGGGGCGGGACAGGACAAGGATGTGCTTCTCATCCCACAGCCAGTGGGGGATGGTGGGCCTGAGCGGGGCCTGCGCTACCTGGGGCCCAGGGGATGCGTGCATGTGTGTGTATGTGCACGTGTGTGCGTGCATGTCTGTGGTGTACTCATTCTTTGTTCTCTGGAATAGGTATCCATTCCACAATATTTAATGAGGGTCAACTATGTACCAGGCATTTTTGTAAGTGCTGGGAAACAGCGGTGGACACGATCGGGTCTCTGTCTTTCCCTCGTCTCCCACATCCTCTCTATCAATGAGTCATGGTGGCACTATCTCTAAAATTATCCCACATCTAACCATCCACCCCTGAGCTCCACCTTGCACAGAGCAACAGAGTGATCCTTCCAGAGTACAAATCGGGCCTCATATCTGCCATGTTTCCCATGCCAGGCAAAGGAAGCCTGCACCCCCCACTTGGAGGCCTCCTGGATCTCTGACCTCCCCTCCCCGCCCTCCACTCCACTGCTTGACTGCGCTGGCACCTTGGTCTCGAGAGCTGAGTCCCAAGGGCCAGGCTCCTTCCATCTCAGACCTTTGTTCTTGCCACCACCTTGCCAGACTTTGCCCAGCCACCTCCCTGTCTTCATTCAGGTCTCAATTCAAACATCACCTCCTCCCAGAGGCCCTCCCTGTGCACCTCGAAAGGTAGCCTGCCCAGTCACCTTCTATTCCTTCCCTATTTCATTCTCTTCAAAACACTTGTCAGTTTCTGGAATTACCTTATTTATTCCTTCACTTTGGTTTTCTTCTGCTTATTATGCTTTATGGATCAATCCATTGGTTTACCCCATGACCGGTCTTGCTCCGCAGCTCTGTTAGGCACTCTGGGGGCACGGCTCTCTCTGGCTTCTGCGCTCCTGTGCCTCCAGGGCCCAGCTGGGAGAAGGTGCTGAAGAAGTGTTTAAGTACTGAGCAACTGGCTAAGTTTCCATTTTAGTTGGGGAGGGAGATAGGAAATAATGAAGGAAACAAATAAACCAGATAGTATCAAATTGGGAAAAAGGTAGTGTGAAGACGATGAAACCCAATGACGGGATAGGGAGGAAGGAGGGGCTGGGGTTAGGGCCAATGTGGTTTGGTTTGTTTTTGTTTGTTCCATGGGCTGCTCAAGGAGATCTCTAAGCAGGCGGCATCTGAGTTCAGATCTAAGTAATGAGAGCAATCCAGCCATGCAGAGAGCCGCAGGGAGAGGTGCGGAATGGGGATAGCATGTGCAAAGGGCCTGCAGCAGGACCAAGCTGGCCCTATTCAGGCCACGGAAAGGATGACAGCAGGGCTTGAACATGAAGCCAGAGTGAGGCAGGGACCAGATGGGGAGAGGCGGGCAATGTGCACTTCTAAGTGCAGTGGGAACAGCCACTGAGGGGTTTTATGCAATACAAGAAACCCCATATTGTGATACGGTATGTGTATTTATATACCTGTTATATGTGTGTGTGTGTGTGTGTGTGTGTGTGTGTACGTATGCGTGGATGTCAACGTGTGAATGTACCCTAAGTATATAAGCGTGCACGTGTGTTCATGTTTCTTTTTGTGTGTGTGCTCACCTGTGTCCCTGTGTGCTCGTGGGCCTGCGTGTGCACACATGTGTGTACACGCTCAGTGCATGTCTCTCTCCCTCTCTTGAACAGATTCTCAAACTTTGCCCGAAGAAGAAGAGCTCCTCCACATACACGTTCTGCAAGTCAGTGGGCCTGCTGGGCATGGGGTTCCACCTTTTTGAGAATGAATGTGAGTCTCCCTCGTCCCCGGAGATGTGGCCAAGGGTATTGGGGAGAAGTTGGAAGCTACAGGGAGGGGGAAGGGGGCAAGCACCCCAAAAGCCCCATCCAACTCTCCACACTGGGCCGGCTCCCGCCTCACTCACTGCTGCTCACGGCCATGGGGGCCTGGGGTCTGCTTTCCAGATTACTCTCATGGCATCACCCTGGTGACCCCGCTTTCGGGCTCTGAGAAGAAGCAGGTGCTGCATTTCTGTGCCCTGGGCTCGGACGAGATGCAGAAGTTTGTGGAGGACCTGAAGGAATCCATCGCTGAGGTGACAGAGCTGGAGCAGATCCGGATAGAGTGTAAGGATGCGGTGGCCAGGTGGGCGGGCGGGCGGGCTCAGGGTCAGCGGGGAACACAGGCTGCTTGCGGCACAAGTCTGACTCCTCGCCCCACTGTGGAGCGAGTGTGGGGTGAGCCAAGGACGCTCCTGCCATCCCGAGGCCACCCCGGCCCCACTGCACCATCACAGTTAAAGCGAGGTGCACATGCTCCGGTGGGGCTGTGGGGGTGCCCCTTGGAACAGGGGACTCTGGTGTTTGAGCAACACATTCAAGCCAGCCGACCAAGGCAAGGAGGCAAACCCAAAAGGCCTGGGGACCCAGGCGCTTCTCTTCCCACCGAACTGCCTTGTACAGCCCCTCCCCCTGGATCCAGTCACATTCACGCATTACATCTAGTTGTGTCATTTTCCTTAATCTCTTTTAATCTAGAATCATAGTCCCCCCGATTTTGTTTTCTCATGCGATGGTCTTTTTGAAGAGTCCAGCCTGGTTTTCTGACTATCCCTCATCTAGGAGTTTTCTTTTTTTTCCCCTAAGGAATGCCTTGATTCTTGATTGTTCCAATTCAGGCATTGTAGAAACTATGTGGGGTCTTTGTAGGTCCGGGTGGTTTGCCAGTTACTTTGTGGTTTAGGAAAAGAGCTGCAGTGGCCTGCAAGCTGTGCCCACTTGCAAGCTTTTGCTGCTTAAGCATAGATCTCCTTTATCGGGAAGTTTAGTAAGAATGGATTCAGAAACGAAACCGGAAAGTACAGACAGACTTCAGGTCTGCCTTATACGGTCACTCTGTTGGGAAGTGGTTCTAAATTAATATAAACCCATTAAGCAATAGGAAAGGCAGTGGGAGTTTTGGGAGCAAGGGACCAACATGACAGGGCAGTGCTTTTTAATCAGCGTTTTTGGAACACCTACTACGTGCCAGGCAGTTTGCCTACAGCATTCACAGTGAGGTCGCAAGGTAGGTGCTTGTCCGCAGTTCACAGACGAGACCCAGGGCCGCTGAGGGATGTGTTTAAGGGCGTGCGTATTAGAAGTGGAGAAGGTGGCGCTTGCGTTTGAGTCTGATTCTGAGGCTCATGTACTTTCTCCTCTGAGAACGACAGAAGACGTTCCGTGTATAATATCGTCAGGAAACCGTTAAATCCGGTTGAAACAAAAACTCACCAGACCAGACCGTACAACTCGGTAACTGCTTGGGTGGTAGGGGTGTACATTCCCTTGTCTGCGCTCTGGGGGCAACCGCGAGCTCAGCAGGATAACAGACAGACTCTTCAACGGCTGGACTGGATGCTCAGAGACGCCACCTTGGCTGTTGATCTTGAACATGCTCAAGGACACACCCTCAAATGTCACTTCTGTCACTGTCAAAATGTTACAGATGGCTCTGCACAGCCCTGAGGAGGCACAGCATACCAATGGGCCCCATGCTTGCTGGAAGAGATCCCTTTTCCCCCATCAGCCCGGGAGCGGCATCCCTGTCCCTTCCAAAGTACAAAGGAGTAGACATTGCCAGAAGCAGTATATCAAGAGTGAATATCATCTCCTGCTGTCTAGAGGGCAGGGGAGCAGAGAGAGAGCCTCACGTCTGGCTGGAAGTAACAGCTGAGAAAAGATGAAGTACTGGTGAGGGAGGCAGGGAGGGAAGGAAGTAGAAAAGAAAGTGAAAACAGTAACAGCTACCATGCGTTACATGCCCGGCACTGGGCTGAATGCCAGACCTATCATATTGTTTAATCCCTGGGACAATTTTCTGTGAGGCAGGTAGGATTGTCCTCATTTTACGAATAAGAAGAGTCTAACAGAGCTTAAGGAAGCTGTCCAAGTTCACACAGTCGGTGACAAAGCAAGATTCGCACCAAAGTCCTCAGACTCTGTGCTTATAATTACGATGCTAATTTCTCCAAAGCCAAGACAGCCCTTTTCCAGGGAGGGACGACCCCCCATTCAGGAGAAGTATCAAGTATTGACTGGTGGTGTACTTGAAGCAGTCAGGACAAACTGTTCTGGTTTGGAGTGTGCAGTCCAGTGTCCCTGGCTTCCTGACAACTAGAGAGACAGAAAATGGGACCCAGGAGAGCGGCCTTAATCAAAGGAACTTGAGTTATGTCTCCTGGAAAAGAGACACTGAAGGAGTGATTTAATCGTCAAACCTCTGAGGATGGTAACTGGCGCTTCTCTAACACCGCGAGAGAACGAGAAGGAACAGGTTGACAGTCTAGGGAGAGGAGTCAAGGTTGTGGACAAGATAGATGCCCTGGCCACACAGACTGCACCGCACCGACACCCTCAGTGGGGAATCTCCTCCCTGGGAGAGCTCTGGAAACCCTGAGGAAGGTCTGTCCCTCTGGGCACAAGGTGGGCAGGCTGGCTGTCACCAGCCATCACCGAGGTCCGCTGGTCCAAGTAATTTGTTTCTGCTATAATAAAAGCTAATATTTATTGAGCACCTGCCTCCAGCCAGGCCTCGTTCTCAAGGGTTTTGATGTATTTCCTCACGTAATCCTCTTAGCACTTTGAAGTGGGCACCGCTGTCCCCTCCGGTAAGGCATGGAGAGGTTAAGTAAATTGTCCAAAGCCACACAGCTAGGAAGCCCCAGAACCAGGATTCAGACCCAAGCAGCCCACCGCCCTCTCTTTTGCCTCTGACATTCAAGCAGCTAATAGCTTCCCCCCACACAGAGATGGAGAAACCGAGGCTCTAGCTGTGAAGTGGGGTGCCAGACTCAGGCCACACTTTGTAGCGTGTCAGGGAGCCCCCCTCTTCTTGTTCTCTCCTCATTCCTCTTCCACCTCACTGTGCTTGAGGCTGGGTTCCTCTCTGTTCACGGGCCTCTCTGTCCTGCAGGGGAGCTGGAGAAGCAGCAGGGAGCAAAGACGCTGTCCTTCAAGTCCAGCGGGGCACAGGTGGACCCACAGTCCAAGCACGGATCGCCTACAGGTGAGCCCTGGTTCTGCTCCGTTGTCCCAGGCCTCAGGCCTACGATGGCCCTGGGCCTGCACGGGGGCCACCCTCTGCCCCCAGCCTGGGGTTCCTGGGGAATTGGGGTGACGAAAGTACTCGTTCCCATGGCCATTTCTTTCTGCTAGGAGCTCCAGGCTTAATCTCATGGGCCTTAGTGGTGCGAGTGAGAAGGAAGGCGTGAGAGGAATGTGTCGATTTACATGCTGTCCTGAGGCTCTGGGTCCCTGTGAAAAACAACCATTCTCCCTGGAGGAGTCAGGCCAAGACAGCCCTAACCCCAGTCGGGGAGCCTCCTACCCACCCCCTCCCACCCCACACCCAGGCTGTCTGGGGACTCCGGTTCACCGGAGGGGGTGACAGGTGTAGTAAAGAGAAGCAGCATGAGCCCGGTAAGGAGAGTGGCCAGGAGGGTCTGGAAATCTTGATCTGCCCATCCAGTCCTTTCCCTAAGGAGCCGCGAGTGCGTTCCTATCCCAGGCCAGAGTCAGCCCGCCCCCAAACCCAGATAAACCTCCAAACCTAACTTCCCAAATGGTTTCTTCAAATTGACTTATGCACTCCAGACGCATCAAGCCAGCCTCAGATTTTTTTTTTTTTTTTGACCACTTTTGGCCACGTTTTCTAGACCTGCTTTATTTCTTCCATGGACGTCTTCCTACTTTCTACCTCTTGCCCCTCACCTTTACCCCCACCCACAGGGGGCATGGGAAGAGTTACCTCCACCCCCACTCTGCAGTCCCAAATAAAAATTAGAGGGCGAAATGGCGTGAGAATTAACTCCCATCCCAACAAACCCCCAGCAAACCATCAGAACTGTTCACTAACTAATTAATTCAGCCATTTATTCTTTCACTTAACCAACATTTATTGGGTGCCTGCTGTGTATCCCCTGCTAAGCACTAGAAGCCCAGGGTTCCAGCAAGACATTAGCTTGAGCTGAGACACTCCGGTGGGTTTCAGGCTGGTCCCCAACCCTCAGTTACAGCCATGACACCGTGATGCCGGGACAGACAGCATCACAGCACCGGTCACTCTCTAGGAGATGAGATTCATTTTCCAGACAAGACCTGGGGCTGTTTTAGCTGCATGGAGATTCTCACTCTGATATCATCTTCTGTGTATGGGTTTGACCTGCCATCATGCAGTCATAATTCTCCACCCTGCCTGATTTTTCAGCCGGCCCCTTCATGTCTGTAAGGTCACAGTATACGAGTCGCTGCTTGTTTGCACAGCTGTTGAAACTCCAGAGCCAAACCTCAGTTGTGATTAAGCACTTGACACCCCACCCCACTCTGCATCCCAGCATGCCTCTTCTGGAAGCTGCACCCCCCAATCAGACCAGGATGCATGTCTCCATGGCCTGGTCCATCAGTCACCTCCCCAGTGGGGTTCTCCTAGGTTCCAAATAACGGCAGAGCTCCCTCTGTGCTACAGAAAGCAGGGCGATGAGCACAGCAAGGGAACTTGCTCATGCGTGAGCACACACACACACACATGCACACTGTGTTGAGAAGTCACAGGGGCTCCAGCAGAGGGGCTCTGGGTGGCCTGCTGGGGGCAGGGGTGGGAGCCAGGAGCGACTGAGCCAGAAAAAGCTACCACGATGTCCCTAGAGATCTGCAGGGTCCCTGGTGCTGTGCCAGCCCAGTCAGAATGTCCCAGCAGCAGTTACACAGCCGTCATCAGCTAAGCTTAAACTAAGCATGCCAGGCCCTGTGGTGAGTGCTCTACAGGTCCCTGCTCATTGAATCCCCACCACTCAGCCAAGTAGCAGGGGTAGAAACACAAAAGGAACACGGCCCCTCCCTCAAGGTGCCTGTGGCTGAAAGAGGCAGGTTAGTGCAGTTGCCACAAACACACAGAGCCTCCTGGTGTCTCTGAGAGCCAAGAACCAATGCCACCGCAAAACCAACTTCCACAGTCCATACCGGGGAACCTTTGACAGTGGCTCAGGCTGTCAAGACTGAGCAACGCTTGCTGAAACTCAGTAGTGCTCGCTTAAAAAACCTCAGAGATCTTCTAGGCTGGACTCCCAAGGTCGCACAGCTACTAAGTGGCAGAACTGGGCTCCGACTTCTAGCCCCCGCCCTGGGGCTGCACCTCCGTCAGGAGTGGCATGGTACCCAGAGTCTTCTGGCCACAACGTGTAACTGCAAGGATGCTTGGTATTGGGGGTGGAGGGGTGGGGTGGGGGCTGGGAGGGAGAGGCAGGGATTTGTGTCAGGCTGGTTGGAGAGTGAGCCCTGTGCTCTTTGCATTCAAAGCCAAAAGGGAAGCTGCCCTGGGGGAGAAGCCGGTGGAGAGCACGGTGGAGGTAAGTGGAGGCCTGGTTGCCCAGGTGAGTGGTTCCGTGCACCCCCGCTTGTCCTTCTTCTCACTGTCTCTGTTGTTTCTCTTCTCAGGTATTAATCAATGCCTCCCCAGCCCGACTCACCATTTTACCAATTTCAAGAGATACAATTAAAAGTTACTGCTAGCATGGGTAATGCCACTGTTCCAGCACCTAATAATGCCACAGCACTTTCTGCCCACTCCCCAGCTGAGTGCCCTCCGAGGCCGAGCTCTCAGACCAACACCTGCAGAGATGCCCATGCCGCCTCCGTAGCGACCCCACCCATCCCCCAACCCACTCCCCCAGCAGATCGCTCACTGATCCCCCTAGTACCCGCTCTATCAGGGAAGCCACTGTTCCCTTTTCCTCAGTTGCCCTATCCTCCATAGGAGGGAGCCTGGGCCCCTCCAGAGACTCACCCCTCGAGTCCAGCCCCAGTGACCACTTCCACCCCGGATCCTGCCCTCAGCCGCCTCTTGGGGCAGGTGGAGAACTGGAGGGGGCAGCTGAGAGGGTGGAGCTCCTCCCTGGACCGGCTGGTCCATTCGGAAAGCTGGCCATGGCGTAGGGGTGTGTGCAGGAGCTGATGAGGCAGAACAGGGTTGAGTCATCCTAGGGATTTCACTGGGGGTGGGGAGCACGTAAATTTGAAGACTGTCCGTGTGGGAGGGGGGTTGCCCATCCCCAAGCCACGTAGCCACAGAAGCTGGTCCTTGCCAGGCCCCCAAGTGTCACCTGGGGGGCATTCAGTGGCCCCTACAAGCTTTGCTGGGGCCCAGTCCTCCCCCACTGCTCCCCAGTGAGCCTTCCCCTCCCACTCCTCTGCCAGGCTTCCAGGGACTACTAGCTTCTCACACAGACACCTCCTTTCCCAGCCCCACCCCAAGCTGGAGAAGCCCCCACTTAGAGGTCTGAGGGAAGAGTCTGCCCACCAGGATGCCCCAGGGGAGCCCCGTGTCTTCCCTCTTTCCCCATGGCCCCCACCCCCCACACACCTGTGTCTGGAGGAGGCACCTTTAACACGGAGGAGCTTCCTGCCCCGGCAGCTGACAAGCCCCCAGGGTGGGTATTCCATCCCCTGCCCCCTCTTCTCCCCATCTTCCTGCAGCTGCCCATTCTCTAGCCTTGCAGATAAACACACAAAGTTACCAGCCTTCCGGTTTGTTCTACCAGCTCTGCCCGTGCCTTAGCCTGACCTGCCCAGGGAGGACAAGCGACCTGATGGCCCGTTCTCCCCTCCCACCCTGCCAGAGGGCCATGTGGCTATCTGCAAGGCTGCCACCCCCAGCCAGCCCCAGGGCCCTGCCAGCCTCTGCTCCCCTGCACGGAGGGCAGCCTCGCTGCTCCCGGCCTCTCAGCTGGACCCCAAGCTCTCTTGTCCTCTGCCCTCTCTCGTCATTGCCTGGCCGAGCCCCTCTGGCAGGCGCTTCTCCATCTTCTCTGAGCTGTTCTGACCTGCTACTCATGTTCCATCTCCTCTCTTTCTTTCTCTCTCTTTCTCTCTCTTTTCTCTCCCCTTCATCAGCAGGAAGGTGAGAAGGGGGTCAAAATGAATGTTTTGCTGTCACTTCCTGCTGCTCACTTACCATTAGAGATACGGGATCCAGGCTGGGGTGGAGATGAGGGAGGTGCAGACAGTGGAGGGGATCAGGAAGCGAGAAGTGAAGAAGAGGCGAGGAGGAGCCAAAAGCTACGGTGCTGTGTGGGCGGGAGGGTCACGGCCCCTGGGAAGAGAAGGCAGGCTCAGGGGGTCTGGATTAGGGCGGTCAGACTTCTGCTGTACAGTCTGGGGGAGCAGGAGGGCAGAAAGCCTGCACCCACCGTTCAGGCCACTTTTCTCGTGGGGAACAACTCAGAATCCATGCAGGCGGGGCAAGGAGCCAGTGCCCTCCGGCAGCGGGGGGCAGAGGCCTTCTGCCAGAATGAGGTCCACAGAGGGCTCCCCGGGAGGAAGGTGGCCCCCAGCAATGCCCTGTGCCTGCCCTGTGTCCTGGCAGGGCACTGAGGGACTCAGGGGCTCCTTCATTTCTTTGGGGGGAATCTCAGGCCTAGAAAACGCTGCCAAAGTTGGAGGTTGAGAGGGAAGAGCAAAGCCTGCAATGTGGATATTGAAGGGGCGGACGGAGCCGGCGCTTGGGGAACTGTGGAGCAGCCCAAGGGGAGGGCACAGGCCCAGAGACTGCACCTTCTGCTGACAATAGGATCTGCTGGTTTAGGTCTCTGAGATAGTTTTGAGCTGAGCCATCTTGGTCTAGGCCTGGCGATCAAGGCCCCTCCCCTACAGCATCGATTTCCCCCTCTGTGCTCTTCTGGGCAGCCCATCCTCGGTGACGGTGACGATGCCCAAGGGCAGTAGGATGCGTCCTCAGGGTGAAGGTCTCAGCCACTCCAGAAGGCCAGGTGTTAGAAGGGGACTGAGGCATGTTGCACCTACAGGCTGGGGAGCTGGAGGGTGAGGAATTAACCCCTCCCCTCCCAGAAGGTGCTAGCTCCCTTCCTCCCATTTCCTCAACCTCCCCCTGCCAGCAAGAGGAAGCCAGGCTGGTTCACAGTGACTTCCAGGGGCTGAGAGAGGGGGTGAAGATTAGAGTCCTTTCTGGGTACCCTCTCCTGCAGCGGGACACGTTTAACCGGGACGCAGGCTGGGCCAGAAAGGCAGCTAGGGACCACACTCTGGCCTTGGCTGTCTGGGCTGCTTTCACATGCATGGTTTTGGCCTTGGGGATCCAGGAGGATCCGGTAGGTCCAGATCACGTATTCAGGGGGCCCTGGCATTTTGGGTTTGGGCACCTTTGTAATTCGACAGAACAATGAAGCTTCTCCTTTAACAAAGCGGGTGGGAGGAGGGGGCTTGAAAGGCTCAAAGATGACTGACTGTCCCTCAACACAGCTCTGGGAGGCAAGGAGGGGGCAAAGACCATTTCCCCTGTTTTCCAAGCTCAGAGGTGGTAGAGAGGGAGGCAGAGAGAGGTTTGCCTGTGAAATGTGACTGCAGAGCACTGCAGAACCCTAGGGGCGGCTGGCCCAGGTGCCCATCTCACAGGTGAGGAGACGGGCTCTCCCTTCCCCACCCAGGGTCGGCGCTTGGGTTCAGCAGTCAGGTTTCCTCCAGGTGGGTGGAGAGATGGCGGGTTCAGGTGAGGGCTGGGAGCCTCCGAGGGGCATAGGAGACAGGAATGGTGGGGAGGGAGGCTCAGGGTAGCCAGTCCTAGCAGCTGGGAATTAGTCTTGTAACATTTCATGCTTCTCTGGCTGTTTCTAAACTAGGTGTCAATTCACAACAGGCTTCAAACGTCTCAGCACAACCCCGGGCTGGGGGCCGAGAGGGGAGCGCCGGTGCCACTGCCAGACCCGCAGCCTAGCCCCTTGAGGGAGCAGCCCCCGCCGCTGCCGCCGCTGCCACCCACACCCCCCGGGACCCTGGTGCAATGCCAGCAAATTGTCAAGGTCATTGTCCTGGACAAGCCCTGCTTGGCCCGCATGGAGCCCCTGCTGAGCCAGGCTCTCTCCTGCTACACCTCGTCCTCCTCCGACTCCTGTGGCTCCACACCCCTGGGTGGCCCAGGCTCCCCGGTCAAGGTCATCCACCAGCCTCCGCTGCCCCCGCCCCCACCCCCCTACAACCACCCCCACCAGTACTGCCCGCCCGGCTCTCTGCTGCACCGGCGCCGCTACTCCAGCGGCTCCAGGAGCCTGGTGTAGACTCTGCCCCCCCCTCCCCGACCCTGCTGCTGTCCCAGGAGGGCTGGCCGCTGGGGGGCCCTCGGCTGCACCCAGCAGCCCCCACCGCCCCTTTGCTCGCTGCTCCCCATGCCCTGGCACGATGCACTACTGGTCACTGATCACCATCATTTTGGAAAGAGAATCCCAATCCCTGGCACCTGGGTTTGCCTCGCCCAACCCTGCTCCCCTCACTCCATTGAGCACCCCTTCCCCCCAATCTGGAGACACCACCTCACTCTCCTGGGGCCCCACACAGCCAGGCACATCCAGACCTCCTCTTCCTCCTGCCACCACTCTGGCCACTTGGGCCGTGGACTGAAGAAAGCAAGAGCTGAGGGCCTAACCGGCTTCTGAGTCTTGAGTGTGTTAGGTCCCAGGCCTCAGGCCAGGTAAGGAGGCTTCCTCTGCTGCACCCCGAAGCCCAGCAGTCTCAGGAGTTTGGTCACACCCTCTGCCTCCTCCCAGGGCCTTTTCCTGCTTTCTCAGGAGCTGGGCCCTGCCTGCCCAAGGCTGCTCAGACTTCAGGAAAGTTTTGAGAAAGGTTAAAAGGGAAAGAGCAAGTCGGCAGAGCCATGGAATTGTGAGGTCCTACATCCATAAAATCCAACTTTTAAAAGGGTTTCTTCGTTTTCTAGCCCCAGATATGACCTGGCCAATGCAAAGTGCCCAGGGCGTGGACTTAAACACACACGGGTTCTTCCAATGTGGAAGTACAAACAGGGAGAAGGAGCAGTGATTTGCCCAGGGGCAAATGCAGCCAGCAGAGGTAGAATTTGGACCCACGACCAGACTCCCTCTTGAATGATTTCCTCCAGGAGAGGTTTGCACACATCCACGGGTGAGAGGAGCAGGTGGTCCAGAGGTGCTTGCACGTCCCCTGCTGCCATCCCAAACCAGCCCTTCAGCCTTTAAATCCCTGACGCCCCTCCCCCACCCCAGAAGGTGCCAGACCTGCCTCCAGTAGGAGTGGCTAAAAGACCCCTTCAATTGCAAAGGAGAGCCAAGCTGGGCTCGCTGACCTCCCAGGTCAGCTTTTATGAGACCCCACGGAACCCAGGCAGCCCAGCCCCAAAGACCTGGGGCAGCAGCATAGCCTGCCCCAATCCCAGGCCTTTCAAGGAAGTTCTGTCCCAAACCAGGCTGGACTCTCCAGTCCTGTGCCAAGAGCTCGTTGCTGTCCTTCATTAAGATCCTGTCCCACTTGGAGCCCATTATCAAAGCATGCCAAGAGATGGCAGTGAATATTGGGCAGGTCTAAAGTGAATCTGCTTCTTCCTGATGCCTACCCTGTGCCCTAAAGGGAGTGCCCTGAGCCAGCTAGGAGGCACAGAGTCCTCCCCCACTGTAGGAGGTTCCAGATGACCTAGTTTCGTGTGCGCGTGTGTGTGTGTGTGTGTGTGGTCACCCAGACGTCAGTATGATGTCACCCAGTGAGTTTATTTCTGGCTGTGTCTTTGTCAGCCTGGTTTCCATAACTTGTGACCAATTTGCCGCCTCCTCCCTCGGTGGCTGCCCAGCTAATGTCCCCCGTCCTTGTTGCCCTGGCCCCTGTCCTGGGTCTTCCCTATAACAGGTGGCTCCAATCCACAGCCTTTTGGAACAGACTGGCTGACAGACGGAGCACAAGGATTCAGTCCCCTCTGGTGCCCTTGGCCAAGGCAGGGATCACCCTTAAAAAGTGCAGGCCTAGGCCGCAAGAGTCAGGGACTCAGGAGGGAGTGGATGAAGCTCAAATGAGAAGCCGTGCTGGAAGGGAGTGTAGGCAGCAGGGAGGAAGAGGGGCTGTGAGGCGGCTAAGTGTGCTCATAGGGTGGGGACCATGAGTGCCGGAGCTGCTGAGAAGGGACACGGTCTCAGCCATCGGATCCCCTTGTCACCTACTCACATAGTGCTTCTCGCTGACAGCGCCCACCTCCCTGTTGATGGGCGTGCCAACTCTGGCCCCTCCCCCCACCTCTGCCACAGCCCTAACCTGGAAGGGCTCAGCCTCAGGGCTGACATGTGCCTGGAGCCTCTCTCTGAGGACCCAGATGCTCAGGCATCTCAGGGCCCCTTCTCCAGGTGGGGGCTTCCCCGCCCCCCATCACTGCGGTGGCAGCACTGGGAGGCCTGGCTTAGGAGGCGGACCAGCCTGGGGTCAGCAGCACGTGGCACCAAGCCCGAGCTATGAGGACCTTTTAATTCCTGATGGCCTGAAGCGGGGTGCAATGGGGCCCCCTCACTGTTGGGGAAGCAAGAGTTCCCATTGCCTATAACCACCCTCCCCTGATCAGCCAACAGGCTAAAGTTGAGACCCACCGCTGTCCCTGTCCCCAGAGCCTCATCCCCAAAGACCTGGGATAAGCCTCCTGCTCCTCCCATGGCAGCAGCCGTGGCAGAGCCTCCAGCTCTCCCAGTGAGCCCAGCTGCAGATGCGCTCGGCTCCCCCTGGCTCCCAAGATGGTGGGGGCAATGGAGGGCTGACTGGGCCCCCAGACACAGCGTCCTGGGTACATGTCCGATTACCCCAAGGTGGCCCCACTTTATCAACTCTCTAGGCCTTATTTTAGAGGACCTGGGCCCCTTGCTCAATTTTATCCATCTGGCCCCAACTCCAGAATCAAGAATGGGAAATACAACTCCCTTTCCCACATGGTTTCAGGCAAGTCCCACCCCACACCTGGAGTAAGACCCGCCCTGGCAGCTTGAGCTGGAAGCCTGCCTGCCTCCAAGGGCACACGTATTGATCAGCCCTGAGCCCTTGACCCCTGAGATCCTTGACACCCCCACCCCTGCACCTGTGCCCCCACAGCCTGCCAGAATGTGTCTTTGTGTCCAATAGGCTTCCCTGGTAACCATCCGTCCATCTGTCCCTGTGTTCTGCTGTATATACCTTCTTGCTGCACCCCACCTCCCTGCATATGCCCCTTCACCCCGCTGGAGAGAAACCTCTCTAGGGAAAGGCAGGGTGGCTGCACCCAGCGACTAATCCAAATGGCAAATATTTTGTAACAAAATAGCCCAGAGGTATTTTATCTGTTCAATTCATAGAGTTTTAGAGATTATATTGAAATATGTCACTTGAACAAATTTTGTGTTGGTTGCATTTGTTTTGTTCTCTCAGAGGGAAGTCCCACTTTAAATCAGAGTGTCTGATTGTCCAGAGGCCAAAGCCAGAGGCTGTTCTGAGGCCCTCCGACCTGAGGTCTTTGAGCACTGGGCTGCCAGTCTGCTCTCTTCTGGCCACAGTGATGTCACCCCTCACCCCAGGAGGAGGTACCTCTGTGCCACCATGGGACATGGTTAGGAAGCCCCAACTTAACTAAAGGAGACTTGGGTGTGGGGAGTCATATGATGGGTCAGAGCTGGGGATGCAGGGCCATGGAGCTGACCCCACCAACTTACCTGTCAGCCAGGTAAGAGAGCACCTAACCGTGGAGACCGGAGCAGTTTTGGGGGGAGGAGGCCCCATGACTGGCGGTGTGCATCTCAGTAGAGTGAGAGACAAGGGACCAGGACCGCATCTGCCCTGCATGACTTTCTGCAATGGAGAACAGGGGCATGTTGGGGACCCAGGGTCCCACTGACCATGGTCAACCCCCCAAAGCCTGACTGTCTAATCACAGGTCTGCTTTGACAAGCCCTGTGTGGAGGGCACCAGGCTCAAGTGAAGGGACTGAGGGAACACTACCAGGGAAGGTACACGGAACCACAGAGTGTGGGGGTGCAAACATCTGTGGGTTGCTGGAGGGGATGCTGAGATTTGGTGGCGGCAGGATAAGACGAAGACAAGCTGGCTGTAATGCAGGAGAAAACAAGAAAATCAGGGCTAGGGAGAGACACAAGGGGCTTGGGCCAGCATTCACAGCTACATGCAGTGCTCACATCAGGCTCCATGGACAGAGGCTTCACAGAGAGTGATTTCTCCTGGCAGAGGAGAGAGGAGAGAGCCTTCCAGCAAAGCTGAAGCATCAGAGGCACTGCACCATGGGAAAAAAGCAACCAGCCAAGATGGCGGGGCCAGGGACACCTGCAAAGAGGGCAACCAGCTCTCCTGGTGACCAGAACTCTGAACACCCTGAAATCCAGACAGCTCCCCAGGTTGGGTCCCATTATCCCCTGCAAAAGTGGAGAGGAACATGACCTCTACCCTCCTTCCAGGAAACGGGAAATTCCAGGAGCAGCCTGGGGCCAGCTAGGACCTGTCCCATCCTGGGAACTCTCTGACCCAAGAATCTGAGGACAGGCCCCTCGAGAGCACCCCTGAGGGGACCCAGCTCAGCCCAGGCCTGGGAGAGGGCCAAAGGCCAAAAGGGCTGCTGCTGTGTGAGAACACAGGCTAGCCACCATTCTCCAAGCCTGCCGGCCCCTGAGGTCATCTGGAAGGAACGGCCATTCCTGGCTCAGCAAGAGAGAAAGACCATTGTCTCTAACAGAGACCCCTGGATCCATCTTCCACAGGGCTGGAGAGCCAGGGCCAGTGACTCTCCCTGGTAGTGACCCTTTGGGGGGAAACTCAAACTCATCAGCCATTGACTTAGAATGTTTCCAATAAGGGAGACAGGGATGGATAGGCTTGTAGCTGAGAGCAATGGGCCAGAACGAGATGCCAGCGCTAGAATCCAGGGAAAGTCAGCAAGGCTGCGAAGCCCCAGCATGCACCAGGCCCCCGCCTGGGGGTGGGGGGTACACAGTGAATGGGACAAAATTCCTGCCCTCCGGGAGCTCACACAGAGTGGTACCGTCACACACAGACCACTCTCACATAGTGAGTGCTGGCACGCTAGAGGTGACAGGGAAGGGCTGTGTCAGAGTGAACAGTCAAGGAAGGCCTCTGCGGGGAGGCATATTCAACAAGGTCAAGGTCAGGTCTGAGGGCAGGTGAGCAATTCAGAGACCATCTCCACAATGTTGAATGGCCACAGTGTTTTGAGGCAGAAACCGAGATATTTCCTAATATATGAATTTACTTACATGAAAATCGTTACTATCTCTTACTTAAATGCATTTGAAGAACTACTTATACTGAGGAAATAATAAAATTAGGCTTCTCCTGGAAAACTCCAGACAGATGGGCATGATAATCAGCGGGAAAGGAGGTGGGTTGAAAGCAGGCTGTCAGGCTGTTCCAGAGGCAGGCCGGGTAGGGGTGGCGTTAAGGGCTGGGCCGTAGCAGGAGGACCCAGGCCACCAGTGCAGGCCCCAGAAGAGAAACACCCACAGTAAGGAAATGCTGTCCTGCCGGCGGGCAGTACTGTCCAGACCCAGGGCTCCCGTATGGTTCTCCTGATGGGGAGGAGCCCACCCCAGGGCGCCATGAGCCCACAGGCAGCACTCTTCCCCCTCCCTGTCTTCCCTGTCACCCCAAACCAAGGGGACTCAGGTTTGCAATTTAAAATATAATAGGGGGTGCCTGGGAGGTTCAGTCAGTTAAGTGTCCGACTTGGGCTCAGGTCATGATCTCATGGTTCTTGGTTTTGAGTCCATCGTGGGCCTCTGCACTGACAGCTCAGAGCCTGGAGCCTGTTTCGGATTCTGTGTCTCCCTCTCTCTCTGCCCCTCCCCTGCTTGTGTTCTCTCTCTCTCTCTCAAAAATAAATAGATAAACATTAAATAAATAAATAAAATATAACTGCATGGACTCCATGGCCCATTACCCACAAGGCCCTGGGATTGGCACCTTTTCTGACCTCAGAGTGAATTTCACAAAACTGTAGTAGGGTTGATTTCTTGTCCAGTAGGACAGGCAGAACACCACTGTGCACCTTGGCGAGCCGATCTTCCTTCCCCAGCCCTGACAGATGTGGCTAATTGACCACTGCTTTTCAGGAATCACCGCCAGTCAACAAATGTTGACACCTGGGATGAAATTCAGTTACCAGCCACCCATGGTGTCCTTGTGGAGCCACCTTGAGGGAAGCCATGGATGGAGGGGGTTTTAGAGCAAGAGGCCCAGCCAGACTCTGGGTCCCAGGGAGGAAGTCTCCTCAAACACCAGCAGCAGGGGCTCGTGCCCACTGTTGTCAGATTGCCTGTGGAAAATGGCTCGGGAGGATGCCTCACTATTCCTTAGCTCAGCGATGCTCTGCCCGTCTGATGCTCAGGACCGCTTTTCTTGGGGCTCCACACCGCTCCAGCACCCTGTCAACACCCTGCCCAGTAGGTCCCCTCACTCCTCTACTCACTGGCCACCAGCTCCCTCGCTCCTCTGACCCACAGAGCAAACCACTGAGGTACAAGACAGCAGCCAGGGTCACAGATGCAGGTGGGGAGTGCCAGGGGGGACAGAACTCAGAAGAGCTCTCCATCCCTGGGCAAAGCATGGCTGGGAGAGGCCACCACCAGGCGTTTCTGGTCTTGAGAGACCCTTCACGGGACAGGGGAATGTGTTCCCTCCAGGAGCACGTGGGGCCCAGACAGAGCCCAGTGGCCTGGAGTCACAGGCTGAGCTCTTATGTGCTCCCCTCCCCTTCCCAGGAAGGAGCCAGGCCCAGCGATAGGCCCCATGTCCCAGCCTGGAGTCAGAACTGGTTCCACTGGGAAAATTCCATTCTGGAAGAGGCTGGAGGGTGAGAGAACTAGGTCGGGAGATGAGGAGGAGGGCTGGAAACTCTTTCCTCTGTCCCTCCATCCCTCCTGCAGGTCTGGGTGGCTCCTTTCCCGAGGGAACCAGGCGCCCTAACCCCATTAGCCAGCCCTGAGCACCTCGGTGCTTCCTGCTTCCATGACCCTGAAGAACCTCAAGGCAGACTCTGGAAAAGTTGTGGGAACTAGCTGCGGGAAGGCAGGAAGCCACCAGGAGAGCTGGCTCTTATTCCCACATTCCCAACTTCCCTCCCCCCAGCACCCCCAATCCTTTTTCCTTCTAAGACATCTGGGCTAGGAAGTGGCCTCCCCACCAACCCCCAGGCTTAAGGGGGTTGTGCCACCCCCTGTGCCACCATCACAGGGAGGCACAGGGTCCCAGAACATCCGACCTGGAAGCAGACAGGTAAGTCAGTCCAACTGCTTCCTTTTATGGATAAGGAGACTTTCATTTAAGACGTTAAATTAAAGCCTCAAAAATAACAACAGAATAATCCTACGGGCAGTAGGGGGAAGGAAATAACAAAGACAAAAGCAGAAATAATGAAATAGGAAAGACATACACAATAGACAGAATTAACAAAACCAGAAGTTAGTTCTAAGAAATGACTAATAAAATAGACAAAGCTCCCATTTGACTACTGATCATGAAGATGAGAGTCGTCACAGATAAGTACGTTAAGGCAACAAGGGTTGGAACTACCCGCACTGCAGAAATGTGGTTTTAAGTAGAGACTACTCCAAAAAAACTCCAAACTATACACCGTATTACACATTTGAAAACCTTCACAGGGAGAGACTGGGTGGCTCAGTCAGTTGAGCGTTCAATTCTTGGTTTCAGCTCAGGTCATGATCCCAGGGTTGTGAGAACGAGCCCCATGTCAGGCTCTGTGCTGAGCGTGGAGCCATCTTGGGATTCCCTCTCTCTCCTTTTGCCCCTCTCCCCTGCTCGTGCTGTCTGTCTCTTAAATAAAAAAAGAAAGAAAGAAAGAAAGAAAGAAAGAAAGAAGGAAAGAAAGAAAACCTTCACAGAATGAATACTATTCTAAAAAAACACCTTACCAAAACTCACTCAAGTACAAACAGAAAATTTGAGATGTATAATCATTAAAGAAATTTGAATGGGTAGTTAAAAATCTATCACCTCCCTCCATGAAAATGATAGAAAACCAGGCCAAATGGTTTTGCAAAATTCTACCACGCACTGAAGGAACAGATAGTTCTAATCTTACATTAACTCTTTCAGAGAGGAGAACAAAAGAAGGAAATTTCCCAAACTCCTTTTCTGGAGTCATCTTAAAAACAAAAACAAAACCAGACAAGGCTTATATGAGAAAAGAGAAACTACAGGCCACTCTTGCTCCTGAGCATAAATACAATACTTGTAGAGGCAAAATAACATACTGAATCTGGCAGTGAAGAACAAAGAATGTGATAAACCATGACCGAACTCAATTAGTCCCAGGAATTAAAGATGGTTAAATATTAGAAAAACCCATTAATATAATTCACTACATTAACAGATTAAAGGGGAAAAACAATATGATCATTTCAACTGATGCAGAAAAGGCAATCAATAAAATTCAACATTGAGGCACCCGGGTGGCTCAGTCTGTTAAGTATCCGAGAGCATGGCTTTGGCTCATGTCATGCTCTCACAGCTCGTGAGTTCGAGCCCTGAGTCGGGCTCTGTGCTGACAGCTCAGAGCCTGGAGCCTGCTTCAGATTCTGCGTCTCCTTCTCTCTCTGCCCCTCCCCTGCTCATGCTCTCTTTCTTTCTCAAAAATAAATACTAAAAAAATTTTTTTTTAATAAATAAATAAACATACAAAACCAGCAACGTTAGAACGGAGGAAAATGTCATGGCCTTATAAGTGATACCTACCTAAACCTACACCAGCCATCACACCTAGGCGTGGAATATCAGAACGCCTTTCATAACTAGGAAGGAAGGGACGGTACCTGCTCCCACCATCGCTAGTCACCAAGTGAAGGAAAAGGAAGAAAAATGAAAGCGTGATGGTCGGAGAAATCAAATTGTCACTATTTCCAGACAGTCCAATTATTTGTAAAAAGCCCTGAAGAATCAAGAGGAAAAAATCATTAGAATTAATTCAGAGGAAAAGCCTGCAGCCTGGTAGGGGCTGTTTCTCCTCTGCCCCACAAGCCTGCACTGGCCACTCTCTGGCCTCATCCCCACCCTCTCACGGGGCCCCTCCTCTCACCAATAGACCCAGCCCAACTGCACTTGCTGAGGACCAGCCAGGTGGGCGCAGGCTGCCTTCACGCACTCTGGTAGGCCGGGAGCCAAGTGGGGAGGAGGGCACGGAGTCTCTCTATGGGGGCCTACCCACTGCAGATGTGGACTGTGCGAGCTCTGGTCTCAGGGCCAGGCCCTCAGGTGCCGCTGAGGACGCCCTTAGCAGATTGGTGAGGTGGTGTGGGCAGAAACAGCCTCAGGACGTGATCACATCAGGAGTTTGGACTGGATTCTTGTTACATCAGCAGGGCTGGATGCTCACCCTGCAGAGGGGCTCAGCCTTGGCCTTGTCAGGGAGTGAGCTCTGACCACCATGCCAGCGGTCACACTGGAAGCACAGAGTGCTGGAATGCAGGACGCCGGGTCCCACAGCACCAACCCACCTCAGCCCCACGTAACTGCCGGGCCCTCAGCAGCCCTCTGCTTGTGGTCCTCCCAGCCTCTCTGTATTGATGACTGGCTAACCAGCTTTTCTTCCCTGTCAGATCCAATCAGCCCGTGGTCAACAGGGAGTGGGCACGTGAGGACCTGGGTGGCAGGCAGGCCTCACCTGCCTCAGAACCGGGAGAAGAGGGCAAGGCCCAGGGTCCGGGGATGTATTTGGAGGGCCAGAGGTGGCGAGGATGTGGGAGAAAGGCAAAGGACTCAGGAGGAATACCAGCGAGGCATCTTCTTCCCAGAGTGCTGAGGGATGCCTCTGACAAGAGGCCACAACTGATCCTTGGAGACGGGGATTCTCGTATGCAGGGAAGCCAAGGGCCTATAGTAGTTACCTGCTGGTGCTTAATAAACTACTCCAAAACTCAGCAGCTTAAAACACTCACTGTGGGTCAGGAAATCAGAGTCCACCCGGCTGGACGTTTTTGGCGCAGGGCCCCTCGGGAGGTTACAGTCAGTGTCAGCCAGGCCTGTGGTCATCTGAAGGCTTGAGTGGCACTGCAGGATCCACTTCCACTGTGGCCCATTCACCTGGCTGACACATCAGTGATGGCCCTTGGCTGGAGGCCTTGGCTCCTTCCACATGGGCCTGTCCACTGGGTGCTTGAGTGTCCACATGGCATGGCAATTGGCTTTCCCAAATGACACAAGAGGTCAAGGCAGAAGAAGCCGTTTGCCACCACTCCATCAGATACACTGTGGATCAAGGGTGTGGGTGGCAGGAGGTAGGGATCACTAAGGACCATCTTGGAGGCTGGTTACCAGGGCCCTTAGGGGAGTAGGAGGTAGGAGGTGGACTATAAGATTTATCCAGAGAGCGCCTTCTGTGCCTCTGCCTATTTTAGGACAACGTGCTAGCCTTTCCAGTGAGCTGAGCTCAAGCCCTGTGATTATGATATTTCCCCCACAGACCCCAGTCCTGGCTCCTTCTTCCAAAATCTCATTAGTCTGTGCCCCTCTGCCTCAAGCTCCCCCCACCCCCACCATCTGATTCTGCTCCTTTCCCCTGCCCTAACCCCCATTCCCATAACCTTGTCCCCTCACCTCCACAGCTAAAAGCTTACAAGGCTGACAAGCATTCTCTCTGTAAGCATTCTCTCTCTCCCTCTCTCTCTCTCTCTCTCTCTCTCTCTCTCTCTGACTGAGTGGGGGGCGTTCTGATCTGAGGCTCAAGAACCCACATCCCTGGGCCACACTGGAATGGAACAGAAGGGCACAGCTGTGCTTCCTGTCTACAGGGACAGCAGACACAAGGGACCCAACCAGAAGTTAAAAGTCTCCCTCCAGGTGGCCTCTACATGAAGGATGGATTTGGGAGGTGAGCTGGAGGAGGAGCCCAGGCTGTTCCTGGAGGCCCCAAACCAAAGCCAGCCCTCTCTTATGGGGCTCTGCAGGGAGCGGGGTGGGAGAACTACAAAAGTAGGGTGCCAGGCTAGATGGGGGAGCAGTTTCTCCCCACAGACCACAGCCTGCAAATGGGAAGTCCACACCCCAGGGGTCAGAGGCTCCAGTGTCAGCAGAGTTCAAGGCTTCCTCAGCTCCCAGAGCTCTCCCAGCTCAGGGGGATTGGCTGGAGGGGACTGAGCGCACCTGAGTCCACTCCTCAGCTCGTACACAGGGCAGCACACTGGATGAGAGGGGGAGGGGCCAAGCCCAGGCCAGCACCAAGGTCCAGCCAAGCAAGGGGGACATACAGGGAAAGCAAAGTGAGCAGCTGGGAATGGCAAACCCCCGCCTTGGGAGGTGGGCTCCCCGGAAGCCCAGCCTCAGGTGGGGAAGGGATTCCCAGGAAGAACTCAGGGTGCCTAGAAAGCAGGGACAGTCTTAGCCTCACAAAGTGGAGGAGTGCCAGTCAGGTAAAAATGCTTTTGCCTACAGTAAAGGGGAGGATGATTTCTAAGCACATTTGGATGCGCTGGTGGGCTGGGGAGGCAGCTGAGGCCCCAAACTTCAGAAAAGCCAGCTTAACCTTGTCCTTTTTGGCTTCGGAGTCCACTCTACCATGGGAGCTGCTGTGTCCTGGCATTTTTTTCTTTTTTTTACTTTTTTTATTTTTTATTTGAGAGAGAGAGAGTGGGGAGAGGGGCAGAGAAAGAGGGAGAGAGAATCCTAAGCAGGCTCCATGCTCAGTGCGGAGCCCGATGCGGGACTCGATCTCACAACTCTGAGATCATGGCCTGAGCCAAAATCAAGAGTCAGATGCTCAACTGACTAAGCCACCCATGTGCCCCATGACACTTTATATCTATCTCTGAAATCAAACTTAGCCATCCCCCTTCCTTGAGAAAGGGAAGAGCTCAGGTGGGAGGGGGAGTTGACCAGTATCAATAAATTACATCAGAGGGTTTACAGAATGGGAAATCCATACGTGAACAAGCCATGAACCACCCCTTTTCTAGGCACAGGGACGCCTGAGACCACTTGCCTTTGGTCCCCCGTCCTGCTCAAAGCAAGTGTTCCCGTGCCCTCCCTTGCAGAGTTCTCAGTTCTTCCCCCACGGCACAGATTATGTGAAAAGGTCAGGTATGAATAATAGGGACTGGGGGAGCCTGTGGCAAACTGGACAGTGCCTGGAGGCGTTCACCTTCAAGAGTTGTTCTTTAAATATCATACTGGCCAAATCATAGTTGCCAGATCAGGCCACCAGTTTAAAACTCAAACAGCCTAGATGAGATGAAATCAGACCCCAAGTTATAGCCCTGCATCTGCTCTTTATGCATATATGCGCATGCACACACACCCACATACACACACACATACACATACACACACATATACACATACACACACATACACACGCACATACACATACACACACATACACACACACATACATACACACAAACTCCTGAAGTAAAGTGCTCTGGACACTTTGAAGAGTCAAATTGTTGGGGTGCCTGTGTGGCTCCGTTGAACGTCCGACTTGGTTTCGGCTCAGGTCATGATCTCACAGTTTGTGAGATCAAGCCCTGAGGCATGGAGCCTGTTTGGCATTCTTTCTCTCTCCCCCTCTATCTCTGCCCCTCCCCCCACTCCACGTGTGCACTCTCTCTCTCTCAAAATAAATAAACTTAAAAAAGAGTCATATTGTTACTCATTGCCCATGTTGTGGGCCTGATAAGTGGTACTCCATAAGCTATGAAGTCGGTCTGAGGTCTCTTTTCCTTAGTGTTCCCTCGGCCCCAACCGCCCCATGAAGGCCCTCTGACACGCCCCGCCCACCGCAGACCACAGAGGCTCTGTCTTGGGTGCCAGGGTGGAAAAGGCAGTGAGAGAGGGGAATGGTTGCAGACATGCTGTCTCCAGTGGGGGCCCCCAGAGCCAGAGCGGAAACCTTCCCAGACAGGCTGGGAGCTTAAAGCCAGGGAACCCGGAGGACCAGAAACTCCTGGTGAGTTTATGTGGAGAGAGGAAAAATGGGTGAGGGCCATGGGTGTCTGCAGTCTGCAGAGATAGAAGCTGAGGCTCAGGGCCCCACAAGCTGGGGAAAGCGAGTGCCCCGCCAGAGTCCAGAACAGGGCAACCGCCTACAATAGAAAATGCCATATTCCAGGCTGAAAGGGCCCAGGCTAAAAAACACAGCACACTATGGGGAGGTGGCAGGGGGCTGAGAGGCCTGGCCGACCTCAGCGCCCCCCATGCCCTTGCAGCTAGGCAGTTCCAAGGCAAGCCAACTGTAATGGGGAGCCCTGCTTGGGCCATGGGAGGAGGGTATAGGAAGTATTTAGTTTCCAGAGCGCGAGAGCTTATACAGGGAAGAAACAGCCAGCCAGCCTGCAAGGGCAGAGGAGGCAGGGCCAGGGGAGGCTGCACTGCTCTCATCCACCACCAGGTGGCAGCAAAAAGCCCTGAACCTGTCTCACATGTCCCCAGGGTCATACAGGAGCGCAATCTGGCTGAAGCAGTTTCTCTCTATCCCTTTCTCCTGGACCTCCTTCTTCACCCACTAACTAGTCCAACAAAAGTAAGCACAGATGTGCAGAGCAGTCAAAGGGAGGCAGAACCCAGGGGTCTGGACATCTGCCTGTGCCCAGCGTGCCAACGTACTTGTTCTCACAAGCGGAGAAGCCCTAACAGCTCTGGATGAAGGACGCCAGGCACTCTGAAGATGGAAGTCACCCTGGCTGGACCATGGCTTTTTACTTTGGCCACTGGGCAGTGGCTCTGGGTGACATCTATCTGTGCATCATTGCAGATGGCTCTCTATACAGGTGGCTGCCCTTCTTCTAGCTCCCAGGTCCTGCCCCAGGAAACTCTCTTGGCGTGGCCTACCCCACCTCTTCTCCTTCTCCTCCCTTGCCTTTGGCAGGAACCGGCATAATGTTATAGGGACATGGGGAAAGGAGCGTCCGAAACACAACACCTCTCTCTCTGTGGGAGACCAGAGGTCTTTCAGACTCCAAGGAAGCGGGGGGGGGGGGGGGGGGGAGGAGAGATGGAAAATGGCAAGAACAAAAGGATCCAGAGAGGAAATCTGGCCAGATGAGTATGGGATGGCAGAGAAAATGCCAAGGTAAGGATGCCAATCTGGGGAGAGCTGCTCACCCCTCTATAGAGGGGACCACTCTCCTTCCCACCCCAAGACAACATAACTAAACAGAAATGGGGTGAGGCAGAGAAAACTAGCACACAGTAGCAGGCAATCCATACATGCTTGTTAAATATGTATAATGGGGAAGAACACCGGCCTGAGAACAAGGACACCAGGTTTTAGGCATATCTTTGGCCCTAAGGAGCCAGAACTTGAAAGAGTCACTTTCTCTTTGGTCCTCGGTTTCCTCATCCATGAAGTCAGGAGGTTGGACAAAAAAAACACAGTGGCAACTGGAGCACCTGGAGCACTGTATTTGAAAGGACTGTGAGGTGGGAAAGACTCAATCAGCAATGTCTGTTGCAGGCATAGGAAAGTACAGACACCCTCACCATGCATTTGCACAGTCTAGGGATCATCTCTAAGTTCTTTCCATTCCAATGCTCCATGAGTTGAGGACAACATTGCAGGAAGCATGTGGAACTAGGGCTGCAGCTAGGGACACCTTAAGACAATGATGGCTTGTGAAGGCTTGCCTCTTGGCTGTTTCTCTAGTTCTTTCCCCATGGACTGACTCCAGAACACTAAGCCTAATGAAGCACCCCTCTAATGGAATGTCAGAATCCAATAGTGTGTTTGTTGTCACTTCCAACATGGTGTGTTCCATTGGGCTCTCCAAGCCAAAGCATGATACATATTCCCATCAGTGCTACCCTCCCAAAGCACAAATATAGTAAGCTGTAACATCCCCAGATACAGGAACATCCCTACAGTGGGAGTTCCACACAGTGTAATATGTTAGAATCAGATGGTGGACTCAAAAAAGACCACCCTCCTTTATAAATAAGAAGGTGTGTTCCAACAGTATGGCGTGGTGCAGTGGGACCGCCTCTAGCCCACCAGAAGGAGCTGCCCTCGCTGAGGAGAGAGCAGCGTGGCCTCTGGCCGGGGGCACCCATGAACATCACAGAGGTGCTCAGCAGGACTGTGGTAAGGGACAGAGGCAAAGGCTGTTTGCTGTAGTGGCCCTGACAGAGGTTCCTGGCTCAATGGCCACTTGGCTGCTGGCCACGTCCTACAAGTGGGTCTCCTTCTCCCCAATGATTAGTCCTTCCTTTGTTGGGGAAGGCCCACAGTCCTGGCTGGTACCACGGTCCAGACACAGGTGTTGCTTGGGCTGCGGGAGGCTGGGGTCGGGGGTGGTGAGCTGTTGCAGGCGCTGTGGAGAGAAGAAGGAACGAGTGGGTGCTACCGGTGAGAAAGACAAAGCTGTTTCATCCTGGTTGTATCCCCAGGGCCTGGTACAGAGCCAGGCACACTGGGGGCAGCCAGCACGATATGAGTAAATACATGAATAAATATTTTGAGAAGAGAGAAGAGACGGTCAATCCCGTGGCGATTAAGAGCATGAATGGGCTGGGTTCTAGTCCCAGCTATGTTACTACCTATGCAACTTTTAGGCAACCCATTTAACCCCTCTGTGCCTTATCTGTAAAACGAAGATAATAATAGTACACAGCTCATAGTATAGTGCCTGGCACAGGGTCAGTTGGTCAATAAGTGCCTATTATTTTTTATGAGGAGCAGTACTACTATTATTACTGTTATTGGTGCCATCTTCTTCCCCTCCTTCTTGCCTTGAATGCAGATGTGATGACTGGAATGATGACAACCTTCTTGTGACCATGAAGTGGTAAGCATGATGATAAAAAGACGTGCTCAGGATGGAGGTGCAGAAATAGAGGAAGAGTTTGGCCCTAACAACTTCTTTTCAGCAGCTGAATCAAACACCAGCAGCACCCATCTCTGGTCTCTTGATGTAAAAAGAAAATAAGCCTATTTGCTTATTGCAGGTCGGGTTTTCCGTTACTTGTAGGCCAGATAGATTTCTGCAAGTGTAATGTCTTTGTGGAGCATGCGCTATCCCCTTTTGGGAAGGCATGTCTTAAACTCTAAACAGGGAGCTTTTGCCCATGCCTCCCCAGGCAGAATTAAGAAAAGAAATCAGGAATGAACCATGATAGCTGGTTATTAATTTCCTGGGAGAAAGGAATTTGTGCCCTATAAATCTCTGTCTGGGCACCTTGAAGTTCTTATTGTGACTCAGTTTCCTCCATAAGCATTTGACAGTGTACCCATGGTCAACCTGCCCACATGATCGGCTGGAGGTCAGATTCTGAAGGTCTAGGACTCTAGGTCTTTTGAGTGTTTCTGGAAATGAAGCCATTGGACTGGTCTTCAAAGACCCTTCTCTTTGAGATTTCATCAGACCAAAGAGCTGTCCCACACTCAGAGCTGCGCCCTGCCCATCGTGCCCTGCCTGCAACCTCACTCTGCAACCCCCTTTAATATATCACTTCCCCTGGCCCCTACCTTCTTGAAGGAACCCTGGGTCTTCAGAAGGGTGATGATGATGAACAGAGGGACGCAGACCATGGAGGACAGAGCCAAGAACCAGCCGATGGAGTAGCCCCAAGGAGGGTACACATAGATGTTGTTGTATTTGAGAGGTGTGTACTTGCTCAAGGAGAAGAGGAAGGTGGCCTGGAAAGAGGGAGAGGTGGATGCAGATTAGACAGAGAGCCCTTGAAATCCTCTCTTTAGCTGCTTAAATATCCAGTGACAGAGGACAAGTAAAATACACTGAAGTGGGGGCGCCTGGGTGTCTCAGGTGGTTAAGCATCCAACTCTTGATTTTAGTTCAGGTCACGATCTCAGTCATAAGATCGAGCCCTGCATTGGGCTCAGCGTGGAGTGAGGAGCCTGCTTGGTTCCTCTCTCTTTCCCTCTCTCTCTCTCTCTCTCTCAAATAAATCAACTTAAAAGAATACACAGATAGATAAATGAATACACTGAGGTGCTTCAATGAGGTAGAATAGTAAAAGCCATTACAAGCTGTGGGCCAAGGCATCACTCCATGGAGGGCTGAGACAGGAGGTGGGGGGGGGGGGGGGAGGAGCCCTGAGCAGGCAGACAGAAAGAGACCATAACTGGGAAGTCTGGCGGCTGGATGGAGGCGCTATGAGAAAGGAAGGGAGCAGAAACTGGAGGGTAATGATGGTAAAGCAGAGAGATGAAATGGTCCCAGGAAGGAAGGGCAGGAGAACCAACCCAGAAGTGGAAATGGACCAGCCTCCCAAGGTAACTGGACAGGCAGGAAAAGAGCCCCAGAACCCGGGCATCCTGTCCCTTGTCCCCGAGTCTTCTGGATGTAGGAGGAGATATAGGGGTAGCTGGGTGGGTACATACCAGGCAAAGTCCAGGGGTCAGAAAGAGCCAGGAGATCTTCACCAAGGGCCATGGCCGGTAGCCAATCATGTCTTCAACGTTGTCATAGAACCGATCTGCCCCTGCCCAGGTGGGAGGGGAGTGTGAGAACAGGAGGAAGGGAAGAACTCACGGTATCTGGGAAGGACTCACCTGGCTTTGCACTCTTCCCCCTACCCTATGAGGGGAAACCGGATCCAGGCACATGAATGAAATGGGTCCCTGGCACCCCAACCACAAGGCAGGGAGCGAGGAGGAAGAAGGGGCTGCCACCAAAAAGCCAGGCGCCCTTGAGAGAGTCACCTAACCTCCCAGTTAAATCCTTTGGCCCCTTGTCTAGGAATGAAGACCCTACTAACCACAGAGGTGGGTGTGAGCCTAAAATGGGCACAATGACTGTGCAAACGCTCACTTATATATGCCTCAGACATGACTTCAGTTTCAAGTCAAAACAGCAAAGTTCCCACTGTTCCAAGCATAGCATGCTGAACTCACATAAGGCCAGAAAGCCTCTGGGAATGGAACAACAGTTTAGATTCGACACTCTGGAGGAGCCACTCTGTGTTCTTAGAAAATCTTGCTAAGAGGCTCACTTTGTGTTTGTGGAAACACTGACTGGATTTGTTTACTGTCCTTCTGTTTCCACGTTTGCTCCAGATCCAGATCCAGCCAGTCTCCCAAGAAGAAAAGGACCGCTGATTGGGAAAGACAGTTGGAGGGCCCCCTAGCCCTTCCTCAGAAAAAAAAAAAAAAAAAAAAAAAAGGAACTTTCCGCTGATCACTGATGGGCATGAAATGCCACCATTAGGGAGTCATTCCTTTGGCTTCTAAATTTTTCCCCCAGTTAAAAACCAGATGTTACTAGGAAGGAGTAACATACTAAGGTTTCTCAGCTACTTATACCTTTCTGTGATTGAGTTTATCAGATCTTCTTTGAGAACAAGTTCTGAGGAGCAGTAGGGGAAAATCAGAAAGACATCAGATGCTTGAGGTGAGAAGACAGGTGACCTGTCCCAGGAAAGGAAAGGACACCAAAAAAGAAGGCCTAGGGTAGCAAAATAAAAACCTTCTCGTGGCTTTCCTACCTATGCCCACTACACGGCACCCACCTACCCTCTCTGCCCTGAGCCTTGTTA
The DNA here is from genome assembly GCF_014898765.1 of Herpailurus yagouaroundi. NCBI lineage: Eukaryota > Metazoa > Chordata > Mammalia > Carnivora > Felidae > Herpailurus > Herpailurus yagouaroundi. The sequence goes on from NW_024412572.1 coordinate 6,003,561, forward strand.
CACTAGCAATGTGTTCCCCCCCAACCTGGTGCAGTGGAGTCAGATGGTTTGGGTATGATGATGCCTCCCCCACTTACTCTCTGTGTGAGCTCAGGCAAGAGACCTACCTCTCTGAGCCTCACCTCCCCTGCACAGGCTGTTGTGTGGGTTGAGAGAGAATGTATGATACAATCATCACGTTGCTTGGCATTCAGCAGTACACGGACTCCATGCATAAAGATTTCTCCTCTATTGTCATCAGGCACAACAATGGCATGGATGTCACAGCACTCAGCACCATTGGCCAGTTGCCCCAGCACTGAGGGGGGGTCAGGGAGGTTGAGGGCAGTCAATGGAAGGCAGAACTCACTTTAGTTTAAGAAAGAAATGCATAACAGCCACAACAAAAAAAGCTACCTCAAAAACGTGGGAACGAGTTTTCTGTTCCTGGAAGTATTCAAGCAAGGTCTGGGTGGTAACCTAGAAAGGGAGTGTGGGAATGTGTGGAGGCTCAGACTACGTGGCCCTGAAGATCTCTTCTGACTAGGACTCCCACTGATGAAGTGCCTCCAGCAGTTTCCGCATCAAGAAAACGGCACACTGTTGTTTCTGATTCCTCTCACTAGTGCAGGAAATCAGTTTTGTCCTTACCGCAGCTCTGTCTGCCACAATGAGAAATGCCTGGGTTCCCAGAGGCGGACAAAGTTCCCAGAGAAAAGAACCAGGGCAGCAACACCAAGACCTATAGAAACCAGAGGGCTGGCACACCCCGCCTCTCACAACCTTAGGGGTAGGCTCTCCCCACCTCCCCCCTCCACTTACCATACACCCAGCTGATGCAGATCACTTCAAACACTGCCAAGAAGAGCAGGCATATGCCACTGGAAGCGTAATAATCAAACAGCTGGAAGATATACATCCCGCCCTGCAGAGAGGCAGGGAGAGCTGGGCCTTGGCCAATGGGGGAGGGAACCCGCTCCTCAGGGACAGGGCGCACACCCATCTGGGCACACATCCTGCTCGGCCCATGGGAAATTGTTCCTTGCATCTGAAGGCAGTTTGGCCAGGCAAGACAGGACCTTCATTTAACATCGGGACAACAACCTGACAGCTACGGGGACACTGGGAACTGCCTGCCCGGGATCGTATCTCCTAGAAGTTGGCCCCACCTCACTCTGAGAGTGCTCCGCTCCCCTCTCCAGGCCCAAAAGACAGCCAGGGCCAGACACTTACCGTGTTCTTGGAGAAGGTCCCTCTCTTTCCTGTGGGGTTGGGTGGGTGGCAGAAGGTAAGCCTGAAGCTGCACCCACCTTCTTTAATATGAGGAGGGGAATCTGGCTAAGAAGGGCATTCCTGACAATGTCATTGGACCAGCTGGATCCAACCATGCCTGAAACCAAATATCCCTAGACTTTGCAGTTTCCTGGCCCCCCCAAGGCTCCCTTTTCTGCTTAAGCTAGCTTGCATTTGGTGTCCGTCACCCGACACGGAAAGACAGCTAACTAACACAGGTAGGTTCTGCCTCGTGGTCCCCACAACCTTGCTGTGAGGAAGGTGGGCTCTGAGAAGGGTCACCAGTGCACCCCACGGCTCCCTCAGCCTGGAGCCCCGCCTGCAGGCCACCCCCCTCTGCTCACCTCCGTGACCAGGAAGAGCCCTAGCAGGTAGCACACGATGGCAATGGTGAGAATGAGAAGTTCTCGCCTCCCGCTCTTCCGGAGCTGACCGGGGAACATGTCCACAGAGGCTGTCACCAGGCACTCCACACAGACAAACTGCAGGCAGGAGGGAAGCCGGGGTGAGAGGCACCGCCTGCCCGTGGGCCTTGCCTGGCGTGGCCTTGCCCTGGCCGCCTCGCACCCCACTCACCCGTGCTGATGCACAGGAGCGCAGGAAGGGGCACAGGGGCAGAAACAGGGTGGCCAGCCCTGCCCTCGGCCGTATCTCTACAACCGAGGGTCCCAGCAGTGAGGGTTGGAGGGGGAGATATGTTCCGTCCCCAGGATGGGGGGGCGGGGCTGTGGGGGGAGAAAGCAGGTGGCCCCCCTCACAGAAGAAGGTCTTGAGGCCAAGGGTCACCCAACCAACTGCAAGGACAAACCCTGGAAAGTGGAGTGGGGCTTGGAATGTAGGTCAGGGGAAAAGGAGTTGGGGGGGGGAAGGGAAAGCCCAGAACCTCAGAAGCTGGCAAGAGGGTCACCAGGGCAGGGAGGGTCGGGGTGGGGTGACGAACCTGGCTGTCCAGCCCTAGGAAGATGAGCATGATGAAGAAAAGGCAGGACCACAGCTGGGATAAGGGCATCATAGTCACCGCCTTGGGGAACGCGATGAAGGCTAGACCAGGACCTGCAGGCACACAGCACAGTCAGGAGAGCTCCTGGCTCTCACTGCCCTGGCGAAGAGCCTTCTTCCAAGACACTGTGTGTGTGGAGGGGCAGGGGGAAGGGGGAAAGCGTTTAGGGGAGTGGTTCAAGGGATCAGGGTAGTTTCACCCCTTACTCTGATCTCTGGTTCTGGGGAGTTGGCTGTGCATTGGTTCATCCATTTATCCATCCCTGCACACAACCGTGGGGCTACCCGCCCTCAGTGCCCTCCCCCACCTCCTTCCCTCCCATGAGAAGGCCCAAGCTCTGCCCCCAGATGCTGAAAGGTTCTCATAAGCCAGCTGCTGGGACTCCTGCCTGGGACCCTGTAGGAGGGATCTGTGTTCCCTGACCCCCCTTCCCCTCAGGGCCCAGACAGCAAAGTGGTACCTACCAGACTCGGCCACTTCAGAGATGGGCATCCCCTGCTCCTGGGCCATGAAGCCCAGGATGGAGAAGACCACGAACCCGGCCGCAAAGCTGGTGGCGCTGTTGAGGAAGCAGAGGGCGATGCAGTCCCTGCGGGGCGGGGCCAATGCAGAGGAACCAGGAAGGAAAAAGAGGAAGAAATCCATCAAGGGAGGGGAGATCCAAAGACAGCAAGCGGGGAGAGGAGAGGGAACAGGAAGGCAAAATATGCGAGAGGAGAGAAATGGAAGAGAGAATGGGCGAAAGACCACGGTCACGTAGTGGAAGGTGAGAGAAGAACGTGAGGAAGAAAGAAGAGGAGGGAAGGAAGACACTGAGTCTGCAAGATGAAGCTGATTCCCCGACCTCACTGCAGGCAGGTCTGGTGCCCCGGGGTCCCGCAGCGTCCCCGCCGCCCAGCCCTACCTGTAGCAGTTGTTGTGGTACTTGTTGTAGCTGCCCAGGGCTGTCAGGCACCCCTGGCAGATGGCGAAGGAGAAGAAGATCTGGGTGCCCGCATCCATCCACACCTACGTGAGACCCCAAGAAAGTGGCAGAGGGAGTGGGAGGGTGCCCGCCCATCACCCCTCAGCCCCAGCGGGCCCCCCTGGGTGTGCCCTCAGAGTTGCTTATTCCCCACTCTCTGCTCACAATCTCTTCACTGGCAGGCCAGGTTTAAATTTGCCTCTTTTGGGGGAGAGGCACCTGGATGGCTCAGTCGGTTGAGCATTCAACTTCAGCTCAGGTCATAATCTCACGGTTCCTGAGTTCGAGGCCCACATCTGGCTCTGTGCTGATAGCTTAGAGCCTGCTTTAGATTCTGTGTCTCCTTCTCTCTCTGGCCCTCCCCAACTCTCTGTCTCTCTCTCAAAAATAAATAAACATTAAAAAAAAATTTTTTTTTAAGTAAATTTTCCTCTGGGGGCACTTCGTAGGCACCAAGTACTTGAATTTCTCAGGTGGAGTGGCGGTGCCCCGAGAAGGCAAAGCCTACCTGCAGGGCAGAACTGAGAGCACCTGGCTCATTCAACAAGTGCCACGGGCCACTTCATTAAAATATAAAGAAAAACACCACCAGGACTCCACGGGGAGGGGGTGCAAAGAATGCGCTCAGACAAGTCCTAGAGGAGGAAATACAAATGGCCAGCAAATCTGTGGGAAAATGTCCAGCCTCACAGCAGTAAAAAATAAAAAAAAAAATTAAGACAACAAAATGATACTATTTTGATCTATCAAATTACCAAAGGTTAAATTATTATCGAATCTCTCATGGGCCCTGCAGAAAAAAGGGTGCCCTCCAATACTGGGGGAGAAAGTCCACATTTCTCTAAAGCCAGTACATTTCAAGAACCTTAAAAGCACATGCTCTTTGACTTAGTGATTCCAGGGCTGACTGCCGTCAGGAAATAATCAGAGAGGTGGCAAGAGATTTAAATATGGGGTGTCCAATGCAGCTGTATATACGATCATAAAAAACTACATGACCTTAAATGTCCAAGAATCAGAGATTGAGAAAGTGAGGACCCCCACCCCAGGGGTGAGCGTTCAGAGGACACGGGGCCTTGTCTGCTTTGCCCACTGCCCCACTCCATGGTCAGAGAGCCACCTGGCACTGAACGGGTCCTCAGTACATTTTGGGTGAATAAGTGACCGAATGGATGATGGATGGAGGACATATTATGCAAGGATTTAAAATGACTTCTACAAATGAATGTGATAGCATGAAAAATGCTTACAGTGGAATTTAAATGAAAAAAGATGCATCTCTCTGTATATAAATATCTCAAATACATTAAAACAAAGATACACAACACCAACTAGAAAAAGAGTTGGAAGGAAATATACTAAAATGCTCATAGAGATGATACCTGAGTGGTGGGATTACAAGACACCTTTATCTAATTTTTCTCCAGTGGGGATATATTGCCTTTAATCTTTTTTTTAAATGTTTATTTATTTTTGACAGAGAGAGAGAGAGACAGAGCATGAGGGGGGGAGGGGCAGAGAGAGAGGGAGACACAGAATCCCAAGCAGGCTCCAGGCTCCGAGCTGTCAGCACAGAGCCTGCTGCGGGGCTCAAACTCAGACCGCGAGATCATGACCTGAGCTGAAGTCAGACGCTCAACCGACTGAGCCACCCAGGCGCCCCTTTTTAATTTTTTTGCAGGGGGGAATATATTGCCTTTAAACCAAGAGAAAAGCAACTACAGATTTTCAAAAGTACAGCTCTGGTTTGGAGTGGGAGGCATCTGGGAAAGGGTCCCCAGCACAACCCCTACCTGGGGGTCCTTGAGGCGAAGCAAATCTGGCTTCAGGTAATAGATGACACCCTCGTAGGCTCCCGGAAGGGTGATGCCTCGGATCAGTAGGATGATCAGCATCAGGTAGGGAAATGTGGCTGTGAAATAAACAACCTGGAGGGGAAGCAGGGCCAGGTCACTGCTGTTGGGGACACAGCTGCCAGGAGGTACCAGGGAGTCTGCAGTGGTCCTTCTGTAACCCCCTCCTCAGGCAGCATGAGTCACACCCAGCTCAGGGTCCGACACCTTCTTAGAGATGCTGAGAGCGTGTGAGCACCTGTCTTCCTTTACACATTCCAGTGGGTCTTAGGTGCCCTGGCAGGCAGACTGTGAGATATACATCAGCAGGGCAAAGAGGGAACAAAGACAGGGAGGGGTACAAGCTTCCAGCCATAACATTTCGAAGACTATTTTAGAATCCAGGGGCGCCTGGGTGGCTCAGTCGGTTGAGCGTCTGACTTCAGCTCAGGTCACGATCTCCCAGTTCGTGAGTTCGCGCCCCACATCAGGCATCCTCTGTCCATCACCCACCCCTGTCCCTCCCCCACTCACTCTCTCTGTTTGTCTCAAAATAAATAAACGTAGAAAAAAAAATAGAATCCAGAATCTGTTCTCCCTTAATCCCTCACCCTAGCTGGTCTCCCTATGCCCCTGGTGAGTGTGGGACGTGGTGAGGGAGGGGAGCAGATCGCCGCAATGACCTGTGGCAAAACTTAGACTGCACTTTTCCAGGCTTAGGGTTGGGCAAGCAGCAGTGGCCTGAGCTCTGGGACATGGAGACACTCAGATGGGTCTACTCGGCCCCTGACCAAGTTTAGCTCCTTAACCTGCGGGGATGGCAATATCTGTGTTATTATCACTATTTCTAGTTTTATTATAATTACAACAATCCGTGGAAAGGCAAGGCTGCCCCCCAAGAACAGGCTAATCAGAGAAGTCAGCATCCCGTCTACTCCTGGCTTTAAAAAGCATGAGGCATCCACCTCAGATTCCCTGGGTTGAAAATAAGTGTTCAAGTCTGAACTCTCTCAACACATACAATAAGCCACTCTTGTCCATTCTTGGCTTAAACCCCCGTGATTATTGGAAACTCACCACCTCAAAGATAGTTCTGTGTGCTAGTTCTTACCAAACATTGTCTTGTTGTGTTTTTAGGTGCAAACAGCAAGTCATAAAAGTGCATGATCCTAATTGTGTAATATACACACATAATAGATACAGATATACACAAGCATACTTAAAAAGGAAACTAGAAGGCAATACAGCAAAACATTAACAGGGATTAGTAGATCCAAACTGCCACCATGCTGGCTCCAACAGTGATTAGGGGGACTTTTATGCTTCTCAATTTGCTCTGCATGTTTCTTATGTAAACAGGTCTTTTAAAGTAATATTGAAAGAGAAAGTCTTTCCTTGTGCTGAGCTAAACTCTTCCTACCATTTTCCCCTGCTCTCACCATGCCTCTCCCCTAAACTACTCTTTCAGTTCTCCAGAGGGACTCTGTGAGTGTCTCCATGGATTCTGGGGGCTGCAGAGAGCTTACCAGGAGCCAGAACACCTCACCTTGCCAGTGGACTTGACCCCTTTCCAGATGCAGAAGTAGCAGATGACCCAGGCGAGCAGGAGGCACAGGGCCAGCTCCCAACGCAGGGCCCCCAGGTCATGGATGCCTGAAGTGATGCCCAAAACACGTCTCCTGAGGATGGAAAAAATGAATAACCAGGTGAAAGGCTACAGGGGCACAAATCGCCTTTGTCTTCAAGTCTCTTGATTCTTAGAGCTGACCCCACACATCTCAGGTTCCAGGCTTCCCCACCCCATCCCCCTGCACCTCCCCTGTGGCCATGCCATGTTCCCACCTGTAGTCTGTATGCCCCTGGCCGTTAGAAGACCAAATCACGTAATCCCATAGGTATCTTTGTCTTTCTAACCATCCAGCTTTCTCTGTTGTACAGAGAGATAGAGATAGATAGAGAGAGAGAGAGAGAGAGAGAGAGAGAGAGTGAGGGTGGTAAATAATAAATGGATAAGTAGATGGAGAGTAGATATTCAGGTTGATGCACAACTACATGGGTATCAAACAAAGGGGCTGAATGTGTTTTAGTACCTAAAGGGTGTAGGGAGTAGTGGAAATGTGTGTGCGTAAGCGTTGGTGGACATGTGTGAGGTTTGGGTGACATGGGGTCGTAAATGTGTGAGGGTGTAGGTAGACACATGTGAGTGTTGGTAAATAAGTGTGGGTTTTAGGTAAGAGTGAGGGTACAGGTATACTTGTGTCAGAACGAAGGTGGACACGTGGGCATGGTCAGATGTAAGGGTGTAGTCAGGGGAAGGGTGGAGGTGTGAGTATAGTGTTTGCCAGTTTTTGCAGTACAAATGCTTCCTCCTTGGCCAGTTTCAAGCCACCAATATGACACATCACTGAACACAAAGCTGGGGAGCAATGTGCACAACCAGCTCTCCTTAGCTGGGACAGACTATTTGCCGTGCACCTGTGGACACGTGTGGGTTGATGCGAGTGTTCCCTCATGGCTCAGTGATGTGCGAGGTGGGGGTGGGAGGTGGGTAAGTGCTGAAAAGCATGCACAGAAAGGCTTGAGCTTGTACTCCGAGTCCCAGACCTCAGACATCCAAATTTCCTGCTTGGGGCCCTTAGCACATGGCATCCAAGCCCAGGACCTACTCCCAGAATTCCATGACAGGTGAAGTGAAGTTCTCAGACCGGGTCGCTGTGCGGGCTCCTGAATGGTTCATAAAGTCCACGCAATGCTCTGTTGGGAACAAAGGGTGGGGCGGGAGGCTGTGCATCAGCTGGGGACCAGATGGGGAGAGATGCCCTCACATCCTAGTCCCTCCAACCCTCTGACCTTGCAGCCCAGCAGTCCCCACGATTCCCAGTCCCAAGAGCTTCCCCTGGAGCCCCCATTTCCCAGGAGTTAGCCACTCAAGTGGTTCATGGGACCATGTGCCTCCCTCCTCATGTGCCTCACACTGCTCTTGTTCCAGTGAATCTGGCTGTTTCTCTGGCCACCCCGCCCACCAACCTCTGACACAGACCTCGGATCCCCTCTGCCCCTATAACTTGCTCACTCTCTCTCCACTCAGCAGATGAATGGACTGAGTTCTTGGGCTTGCTCTTCCCCCCACATGGCTTATGCTCACATTTTGGGTCCTTCTCATCCTTCAGGCCTCAGCTAGCTCTTTCCCTCCCACTGCTGTATAGTTTCTGCAATGTTTCTTTCACCCATTGCAATTTGTGATTGTTTTATTAACTTGTCTCTATCACTAGACCACACACTCAAGGAGGGCTGGGGCCACGTTGCCAGTGCTCACCCTTGGATTTCTAGCACCTGGCACAGAGGGAGTGAGGATAACCCCCTGGAGTTATATAAAACATTCACAGTCTTGTTGGATTTTTGGTTCTCCTAATGAGAACCTAGCCTAGGCTCCCACAAAACTGCACCAGAGGCCACAGAACTTGGCTTTGAGGCAAGTTATACCATGTGCTCTGTCATTGTTCGCCATCACCAGCCACCACAGGCCCAACCCCTAAGGAGAGGCCCCCTCCCAGGGGCTGAAATGATGGATACCTGTGTTCCAGGTATTGGTACAGGTTGTCCAGGGCAGCTCAGAGGTAAAGGAGCTGAACAGGTAGAAGAGAGCCCAGGCGAGAATGATGATGTAGTAGATGTTCAGGTAGGACTCAATGACCACCGACGCCAGACCAATGCCTTCGGGAGTAGGGCAGGCATGGGGAGCAACAAATAGAATCCAAGAGATCAATGTTAGCCCAACAAAGTCACATAGAAGCTGCCAGCTGTGGCTAGAAGGACATTGGGTACTAAACGAACAGAACACCCGTGGTTTGCTTGTTGGCCTCAGAAGCCATTTACAGCATATTTTTCTTTTTAAATTTATTTTTATTTTTTAATGTTTTTAAATTTATTTTTGAGAGAAAGACAGAGCACGAGAAGGGAAGGGGCAGAGAGAGAGAGGGAGACACAGAATCTGAAGCAGGCTCCAGGCTCTGAGCTGTCAGCACAGCCCCACGCGGGGCTCGAACTCACGAACCATGAGATCATGACCTGAGCGGAAGTCAGACGCTCAACCTCCTGGGACACCCAGATGCCCACAGCATATTTTTCTAAGTAAGAAAAGCAGGTTACAGAATACCATCTCAGGCATTCTTCCACTTTTGCAATATATATTTGAATGTATACCTTTTTTTTTTTTTTTTTTCTGATGAGATAAAGTCTGGAAGGATTGTCATCCAAAAGTTAACGGTGGTTGTCTATCTAGGTGATAGGATTTCGGCTCATTTTTTAAAGTTTGTTTGTTTTTTACCTTTTGTCCATCTGCATTTTCTAGTTTTTCTGTGACAATCATGCATTACTTGTAAAATAAAAAGTGCAAAACCAAAAGATAAGTGCAAAAACCAAAAGAAACCAGCAAGGAAAAAAGAAAGAAGTGGTCGCTGACTGTCAAGAACTCTGGAGCGTGAGTCAGTCTCCACATGCCACCTCGCTGCAGAGTGCGGGGCCAGAGTGTTGGCAGAGGCGTTCTCACACCCAGGAGCAGCCTGGAGGCTGGCTGTGGCTCCCTATCAGGGGGGAGGTACCAAAGGGCAGGCACAGTCACCCCCACCCAGCCCGTCTGCTCCTGCAAACGTGGGATCTTTGCCACAGTAATTTTAAAAGTAGCACGTTGCCAGGGAGGCTCTTAGTCCTGAGGTGTGAAAGCTGGGCAGAGGACAGATCACAGGCCTGTTTGTCCTGAGTCCTGAGTCCTCGCCCGGGCTCAAGAACGACTTAAGGAAGGCCAGCTCATCCCCAGGGCAGGTTGGAGAATCAATGCTGACTGTCAACAATACCACCCCTTGGCCAGGCAAGCCCACCCCGATTGTCTATTCCCGCTGGCTTGGCAAACTCGACCAGAGGCCATCCGTGTTTTCCTGCATCTGGGTCCCTGCAGAGCATCCAGGCACTGGGGGACGGGAGCCCTAAAGTGGCCGTGGCCAGGGCAACTTGGTCCTCGGGAGGGGCAGTGGCTGGGGCTGCTGATGGTGAGGAGGGTCCCCAGGGGGAGCCGGTGGCGGGGATATTCAGAGCGTGCCCACAGACACCCACACACCCAAACAAGGGGCCACTGTACGGCCACTCGCCCGCCGGAACGCACTGTGCTCCCACCACCCGCCCCATAAACACCGACCTGACCCTGGAGAAGGCAGGGCGCCAGGCTGGGGAGGGGAGGTGCCCCTTCTCTGAGAGGAGGAAGCTTGTGCCTGTGTGCAAATTGAAGAGGGAGGGTGGGCGAGCACAGGGTGTGCCCAGGCTCCCTGGAAGGTGAACTGTGGGCTGGGTGCAGTTAGGCAGGTGGCGGGCAGGCAGTAAGCAGCCTGGACCCTCCCACCAACATAGGTGCACACACCTTGAGTGAGCCTTTCCCTGAGACCCCAGGCCTTGGAGTCTCTTCAGCTTGGAAAAGACAGAAGGAGCGGCAATCGCTCCCCACAACCCCCATCCAATGCTTAGTCTGCTCCCCCTGTCTGTGGTGACTCCCTTGGAGAGTTAGTACATGCGTGCCAGAGAGGCCGGCCCCTGTTTTGGACACCCAGGGGCTCGCGTGGACCTTGGGATAGAGCCCAGCTGGCTGGGACAGTAGGCTGCTCTGGGGTCTGGAGCAGAGCACTGAGAAACTCTGTGCTCTGGCTGAGGCCACAGCACTCCTGGAGCAGCCAGAACTCATGAGTAGAAATGCATGTGGGCCAAGCTTCCCCCTGCCCCAGCCGCTCACTGCTGCCGCTACAGGGGCCCCATGGACACCCCAAGAGGGATCAGTACCAGACCAGCCTTGTACCCCAACCAAACCCCCAGTCAGTGGTCAGGGACCCGGCCTGCTCAGGAACCAGTGTTTCTCTACCATGCCCACCCCCGTCCAGCCTACCAAGCTGGGCAGCAACCCCAGATAGCCTAGTCCCTGGGCTCCCTTAGGGACTGACATGAGGGAAAGAGTCCTCTCCTCATTTCAAATATGCAAGAAACCTCTCGGAGACCAGGATTGGGTTTCCCACTGGCCCCCAGGGGACTGGTCCAATCAATTAAAGATGGTGTCAGGGAAGGACACTCCAAACTGCTCACACTAGTGCCAGCAACTCCATAGAGGGAACAGGAACTGTCCCTAACATAATCCCGAACACAAGAAATAGCATGAATTTGCAGCTCAGGGAGGCCTGGATTCAAATCCTTAGCGAATGACCTCATTTTCTCATATACAAATAACTAAGAGAGTTATTACTGGAGGATTCAATGAGGAAATGCATGTAAAGTGCTTACATGAGCCCTAACACATAGCAGGGCTGAGCAGATGTTAGACGACATCATCTTCATCATCATGACTATTGTTATGTACTCTGGGACCACGCCATGTACCCAGGAACAGCTTTCCAGGAAGCCAAGGAAGATGAAGCTCAGGATTCCTCACTTGCAAGGACCCCTTCCAAGGCTCCTCATCTGAAGTTTCACTTGCAATTTTGTGCTTTCTTGAGGAATGCCTTCCTCCCCAGCATCTATAAGCTTTGGGCCCCACAAAGTCTGGCGACACTTCCTGGGTCGTCCACAGCACTTAGCACGGGATGAGAGGAGATGACTAGGAAGCGGTGGCCCCAAAGGAAGGGGAATGGGGTGATGGAGGGATAGAGGCCCTTGGGGGCCCTGGTAGGAGGGCAAAAGGGAACACTCACCCTGGAGAAGGGGGCAGATCTTCCTCCAGGCTGTCACGCTCCCTTGGCTGGTGTACTGGCCCAACGCCACCTCCAAGAAGAACACTGGGATGCCACAGGTGAAGAAGAAGATGAAATAGGGGATGAAGAAGGCTCCTGTGGAAGAAGGAGGCAGGAGCTGAGCCCTCAGTCCTCGGAGACCTGTGCCCCAGTGCTCGTCACCCTCCTCACCCTCCCAGGGGCCCAAGTTGGCTTCCTCCCATCTGCTGGCAGGGACAGGCAGAAATTTTCCAGTCTGAGCCCCACTCAGGATAGGAAAGGCCTTTGAAGAAAAATGAGTAAAAATTTAGGTGGAAATCCTAACAGACGCACTATTTATTTTCTCAGTGTGCTTCACAAACTCAGTCAGTTTATTATTTTTGGAACAAAAACATGTGTTCTGTATAATTTGATATGCTTATTAAATTATCAAGTTTGTTACATGTTAGAGAAAAACAAACAAAAACACCTTGGAAAAATTATTTTCCCTCTAATAATTTTCAGAGGGTTTTTTTTCCCCTCCACCAGGCTCTGGTCTGAACTGGGGTCTTAGCAGACAAGGCCCTTCCTCTGCTCAGGCAGATTCCCGGGCACTGGGGTTTCAGTAGCCATGTGATAAAGCACTGACCTACAGGCCCCCATAGGAGGCCAGGCCTAAAAAGCATCTGATAAATTATGGAATTTGAAGACAACCCTAAGCCATCAGTGCCCACTTCAGTCACTAAGATAGTGACCTCACCTCAAAAGTGTATCCATGGGTGCATGGAATATTGTTTACTGTACAATAATAACACTTAGCACCTATTTGCTGCTTACTGTATATAAGGCATTCTTTTTTTTAAATTTTTTAATGTTTATTTATTTTTGAAACAGAGAGAGAGAGAGACAGAATGTGAGCAGGGGAGCGGCAGAGAGGGAGGGAGACACAGAATCCAAAGCAGCCTCCAGGCTCTGAGCTGTCAGCGCGAATTCACAATCCATGAGATCATGACCTGAGCCGACGTTGGACGCCCAACCAACTGAGGCACCCAGGTGTCTTTGTAAGGCATTCTTGTAAATGCCTCACCAGCATCAAAATCCTCAACAAAGCCACCTCCTGTGGGGTAGGTACTATTGTTATCCCCATTTTACAGATGGGAAACCTAAGACACAGATGAGGAAACTGAGATGCAAACCCAGCTGGTCTGATACTGAGTCTGTGCTCTTTTTTTTTTTTTTTTTTAAGAGAAAGAGAAAGAGCTCAAGTGTGAGCAGTGGAGAGGGGAAGAGGGTAGGGGAGCTCAAGTATGAGCAGGGGAGAGGGGCAGAGAGAGAGAGAGAGAGAGAATTTCAAGCAGGCTCCACAATCAGCATGGAGCCCAATGAGAAGCTCAATCCCACAACCCTGGGATCATGGCCTGAGCTGAAATCGAGAGTCAGAGACTCAACCGACTGAGCCACCCAGGCACCCCGAGCCTGTGCTTTTAACCACTGCATCATAAGACCTCTCAAGTAATCCACTTTACTTTGTAGACAAAATAGAAAGTGCAAAGGGAAAAAGCATTGTACACCTTTTCAGTTTTTTATACACACACACACACACACACACACACACACACATACACACAAACACATACATACTTCTTTTTTTGCAAAAGTGAGAACCTACTATAATCACTTGATAACCATTTAAAAACACATCAAGAACCTATTATATCAATAAATACATATGTCATAATTTTAATGGCTATATAGTATTCTGCCTTATGCATCTACCCTAGTTTATTCCATCAGTACTCCCACTGACATTTTTGGTTGTTTTATTGGAAACTCTGCTGTGATCCGTTGTCCACAGCCTTGTGCACTTGCCTAATTTGCTCTTCAGTATAAGTTTCCAGTAGACAAATTTGTAGGTCAGAGGGTATGCATATTTTTTTCACTTTTTTTGTGGTAAAATATATATAACATGAATTTTACTTTTTAACCATTTTTAAGTGTACAGTTTCGTGGCATTAAGTACATTCACATTATTATCCAACCATCACCACCATCAATTTCCAGAACCTTCTTACCCAACCCAATCTGAAATTCTGTAGCCGTTAAATAGGAACTCCTTGTTCTCTGCCTCTCCCCAGCCCTTGGTAACCACGATTCTACTTTTTCTCTGTGAATTGCTATTCTAGACACCTCATAAAGAGGGATCATACAGTGCTTGTGCCCTCAAGGTTTATCCATGCCATTTTAAGGCTGAACAGTATTCCCTCTTGTGTATATACCACATGTTTGTCTATTTGTCCATTGAGGGACATTTGGGTGGATTTCCACCTTTGGGGTTTGAACATTTTTTTAAGGTCTTTGACGTGCATTTCCAAATCGCCCTCCCAGACTCTCATACCAATCTGTGCTGCCAGTAGCGATATGTGAGAGTGAGACAGAAGGATTTGCGAGTCTTCTGGGCCCTCCAGAACCATAACAGCCAGTAACTCTGTGAGTCCTGACGTCTTTTTTAACCCCAGGCTTGCCGGTACATCCTGAGTACTGCTGGAACATTCCTCAACCCAGTGCGGGTACCATCACTGACTCCAGTTTATGTGGCTTAGGTGGCTGAGGGGCAGCGTTCAGAAGTGTTTGGGCTGGGGGCTCTCCCAGAGGGCACTTTCCCAAAGTCTGGTCTGTGGCGGCCTGTGACCCATGGACCCCTTCTGCTGGCTTGTGTGGAGGCCCTTCTCTCTACTGAAGGAGACAGTCTCAGCTCTAGCCTTGGCATGTAGACTTCAGCCCCACGGAAACTGGGGAGAGCTCAGGAGGCCTGGAGATGGGCCGCCGTCAGCCTGAGTCCACCCAGAAGGGCAGTGAGGGCCTGGGCCATGGGCAGCAGTGAGAGGAGGTTGGTCCTGGATCGCCTGGATGGTTCCTCCATCCTTGGCTTTCTCCCTGGGTTTCCAACGCACTATCACTGCAAACACACTCCCCTCTAATGAACTTCTGAGAATCCTCACCTGGGGAGATTGCCCTGGCCCACATTTCTCTTGGCATCTGCCCAGACTCTGGGCACCAGAGGCCTGATGATGCCCCACAGGAATCTGTGAAGACAGGATAACTTGAGACGTGTTTATAATCTCCCTCCCTCTGGTCTAAGGTAGGCCTTATTACCTCTGCCAAGCACACACTCCTGAACCACTGAGTTTCCATTGTCATCTGGAAACTCAGAATTCATAAAATTCTCTCTCCGAGTGAACCATTTTTTGAAGATGATCTAGTTTAGTGACTCCCTGCTTTTTTGTGACCAAAGATATTATTATACCAATAACATTGTTTTTTATCCCTTTGGAAAGATTTTTCTCTACAAAACTATTTATTAACTAATAATAATTATCTATTAAGCAATAATAATTGATTCATTTATCAGTAAAAACTATATTTAACTGCCCACTGAGAATTATGGTCAGCTTGAGATAAACCCTATTATCGCAATGAGTTAGTGCAATTGTAAAAGCCTAAAGCAATGAGTTGACATTTGAGTTGGTCCGTGAAGTCATGTCCCCCACACAGATCCATTATCAAGTTGTCTGCAATGAGGAACACGTGTTACTACTTTCCTAGACCCCCACACACCAGTGACCTCAGATCGGGACCTTTGATCTGGCTCAGCGTCTCTTGTTAAAGGTGAGGGAAACACGCCAGGGCCGGCGGAGGGGTGGGCAGTGTGCCTCCTCCAGGTACTTAGGTTGGGGCAGAGCTCAAGTGAGGACACAAGGGACAGAAATGAACACAGACCCTGGCCAGGAAATGCAGTCTGGTTCTGCCTCTTCGCAGATGACCCAGGCTCAGCCCAGCGTCACTGCACACTGGCACAGGTGCTTGTCTCCCCAGGCCGCCCCACAGTACAGAGGCCACAGCCACAGTGCAGCCACCAGGTGGGACGAGGCAGCGTGGGCCCTGGAACCCGAAAACCTGTCTCCTTTTCGGACGGCAGGGAGAGGATGCGGGAGCCTGCGAAGCAGGCTACCAGCTACCAGCTGGTTCTACGGTCTTGGGCAAATCGCTAAACATTCTGAGCCTCCACGTGCTCTATGAGATGAGGGCTCAGCCTAAGTCCTCTTTAGCTGGAGCATTAACGCCCTGTGTGTCCGTGAAACTGGCCTAGGACGGTTCAGTTCGTGAGTTCAAGCCCCACATCCGGTTCTCTGCTGTCACTGCAGAGCTAGCTTTAGATCCTCTGGCCCACTCTCTCCCTGCCCCGCCCCTGCTCATGCTCTCTCTCTCTTTCTCTGGCTCGCTCCCTCTCTCTTTTTCTCTCTCAAAAATAAACATTAAAAAAAAGAAAAGAAAAGAAGCAAGTTCTTCTTGCTTCCCCTGATCTCTGGCCAGGATTCATCCCCCACTCCCAGGCCTGGCTCCATATCCCTGACCTGCCAGGAAACCCCAACGCTATTTCTTTGGAGCCATTAGTTCAAGCAGCTTGTAATAATAACTGTAAGTTTTGAAACACAGAACAAGTTACATAGTAGATACTCCGTAAATACTTGTCAAATTAAACATGAATCGTGTTTAGAAGGATTTTCTAAACAATGATTATCTTTAAATAGGAATGTTTCTTCTTTTTACCCTTCTGGAATGTTTCTAATTTCACAATATACATATGCGATTTGCACAAGAAGAATAAAGATATTTTCAAAAGGGAAAGATGAATCTGTCCAGTCACAGGGGCGCCTGGGTGGCTCAGTCGGCTAAGTGTCCAATTCTTGATTTCAGCTCAGGTCATGATCTCACGGTTCATGGGTTTGAGCCCTGAATCAGGCTCTGTGCTGGTAGCACAGTTCCTGCTTGGGATTCTCTGTGTCCCTCTCTCTGCCCCTTCCCCCGCTCACTCTCTATCTCTCTTTCAAAATAAATAAAAATTTGGGGCACCTGGGTGGCGCAGTCGGTTAAGCGTCCGACTTCAGCCAGGTCACGATATCAAAAAAGAATCTCTCCAGTCACAAATAAATTCATATAAATGAATTCTTCCATTTGTATGAAAATTCCAAGTAGGTAAATCTATAGCCACAGAAAGTAGATTAGTTGTCACCAAGGGTTGGCAGGGACACGGAATACAGTGACTGCTTATGGCTTCGGGGCTTCTTTCTGGAATGATGAAAATGTTCTAAAATCAATTGTGGTGATGGTTGCACAGTTCTGTGAATAGGCTAAAACCATTTAACTGTACACGTAAAAAGATTAATCTGGCCCCTTCCCACCATGCCCCTACTCATTTTTATTACCAGTGCTGAAAAATAAAATGTTCCTTCAATTAAAAAAATCATAAACAAGGTAATATCACCTCTCTGATCAAATTCTTCTACAGTTCCCATCTCACTCAGAGCAGAGGCTACAAGATGTGGGCCCTGTTACCTCTCTGATCCCTTCCCCTACTCTTGCCCCCATCTGTCTCTGCTCTCCTCTTCAAACATGCCAGATGCACTTTCACCTCAGGACCTTTGCACTCGCTGTTTGCTCTGTTTGGAATGTTCTTCACCTGAGAACTGTCCATACGATTCACTCCTTTACCTCCTTCAAGTCTTTCCTCAAATGTGACCTCCTCAGCTAAAGCTTTGCAGGTCACCTTGCTCCACATTTTCAACCCCACCCCCTCCCCACCGATGACCCAGCTTTGCCCCACCCCTTCCCTGCTTTGCTTCTCACCGTTCCACAACTCGCCATTCAACATACCACGCATTTTACTTGTTTGTCTGTCATCTGCCACCTTGCACTAGGAATATGTTCTGTTTTGTATCTAGAACACTGCCTGGCCCAGGGTAGGTCCACAGTAACACAGGTCGAATGAACGAATCCTATCAGCCACTGACACTGTCCAGAATAATGAAGGATTGTTAGTAGTGTATCTTACTAAACACTCAGATTCCTTGGTCCTGCCCATTACCTCGATTAACCTTCGCCGGAGCCCTGGGAGGCACCATCCCTATTTCACAGAGGAAGACCCTGAGGCGGAACTAGAACTCAGACCCAAGCCCTCCAAACTCCATTCTAGCCTCCTTCTGGTTTACCACATCGCCAGGCAGGAGGCGCCCAGGTGGGCCCTGCCTGGCAGTCAAGGCACGGCTCTCCCCACCACGCCTACCTCAAAGTGAACTCACCACCTCCATTTTTGTAGCAGAGATAGGGAAACCTCCAGACATTGCCCAGCCCAATGATCTCCCCGGCCACTGACAGCACAAACTCCATCTTGTTGGTCCATTGGCCCCGATCCTTCACCTGGTCCTCGCCTTCCTGGTCCAGCTTCTCTCCCTCCTCAGGGAGCCAGGAGACCACAGGAGGCCCGTCCTCGGGGACTTCCATTTTTCTGTCCATAGCCACGCCGCCGAGCCGGGAGCGGGCAGGATGGGGAGACAGGCGCGCCTGGTGGGAGGACAAGGGGTGAGCCGTGCAACCCCAGTGCGTGCCCCGCCACCCCTGCTTTCTCCATCCTCGTCTTTTGTCATCCGTATAACATTGCTGTAATATCTCATATGGTTGCAATATTGTTTAATATTGTCGGACTGTTGATTTTCTTCCCGAACTCTCAAGGACTTTTACACCTGAAGTTACACTTTGCTCTCATAACTCAGAGACCAAATAGGGAGCCAATCTTAGTTTGTCCATTTTGCAGATGGAAAAACCCAGGCCTCGAGAGATGAAGACCACGCAGGAGTGGACTGGGAGGAAAGGGCTCGGGGTCTTTTATTCTGAGTCCCTTTTGAGCTTTACGGCCAGCCACCATGCGTGCTGGGCCCACCTGCCCAGCTCCACAGGGTCCACTGAGTGGCGCCAGCCCAGCCTCCGGCCTCCAGCCCAGGAGGGATCGAAGCCTGCCAGGGGTGATAGGAGGTCAAAGGGCAAGTGTGGCTTAGGTGACTGCATGGTCTTCCCCTAGCGGTTGTGTGCTCACTCCTGTGCCAGGTCATTGATCGGCTCAGGGTAAACATGGGAGCCAGCTAGCCCTGGGTGTCTGATTGGGAGGGAAGGAGAAGGTGGGGCCTCTGAGCAAGGCCAGGTGAGACCCGGAATCGGCACCAGAACCAAGTACCTACGGCCTTCGAGGGAAACCTGGCTCCTTTTCTCTCTGGCATACCTCTGTCCTGAGAACACGCAAGGGGTCCTGTTGGGAGATCCCAGGGCGAGACTCACTTGGGTAGTGGTCATCTCCAGGTCAAGGTGGCCCCTCGTGGGAGACCCAGAAGTGGCTGCCCATGACAGCGGGTCACTGCTCTTCCTCAGTCCCTGCTCCCCTAAAGAGCCCAAAGCTCCCTGAACCGCCAGAAAGATGACGTGGTCGTTCTCAGCTTTACTCTGTGCCTGTCATCATCCGTTTGTCAACCCCCGGGAGATAAATTGCAGCACTGCGGTGTTGTCCTGGAATCCGTGTTTGCCTTCCCCTCCCTCCCCTACACACAGCTGCCCTGAGGCCACCTCCGCCTTGGCTCCCAGTGAGCTGCCAGGAGGAGGTGCCCGGGCTCCAGAGGGAAGCGCCCACCCACTGCCCCTCACCTCCAGGGGCGCTGGGGGAATCAAAGTGACCAGAAGCTACCAAGTGCTCCATGCTTCTCCAAGGCTCTAGACAAACACAAGGGATTCTTTTTACTAAAAGAAGTGTCTGTGTTTATTTGTTGGTCCTTTTAACCCAGGCAACAGCCCAAGCCCAAGTCAGTTAGAAAGGCGTGGCAGGAGCCATTTGAGGTTATGGAAATTTTTGAAGGTGACTTCGAGGGTACAGGTTATCCCAGGAATGGGAAAGCCTGGCAGGGGGAAATTCTGGTATGGGGACTCAGAGGGTTCCACTGCAATCGCAGCCCAGGACAGGAGATGAGGAGAAGCACCCAGTGGAAATCAGAGGTCTTGGGCCTCTGGTGTCAGGGAGGAGGGAAGGGAGGAGGAAGGAAGGGAGGAGGAGGAGAGGGAGGAGGGGAAGAAAGCTCCCAGGTTCAGAGGAGACTGTCAGACCTCAGGTGGGGGGCGGGGGGTTTGCTTTGAGAGCCAGAGTGTCAGGTTGGAAAAACAGGGCAGTCTGGCCCCAGGGGGAAAAGTTGGCGGGTACCTGAACGAGCTGTAGATGCTGTTACATAACTGGGGTTAGGGCACCCTGACCAATGGCCCCCAACTCATTATCAAACAAATGAATGGATGAGTGGAGGAATAAATGAATGAATTCAAAAATGTTAATGGAAAAGCACCAGACATGAAACCCAAGTTCTAGTCCAGACCTAGCCAATAATAATATTAACAAAAGTTAACGTTGTGCCAAAAACATACACTTCTTTGTGTACGTTACTGAATTTCATCTTCATTAAAATCTTTGACGTAGGTATTACCGTTAACTCCATTTTATAAATGAGGAATTGAAGCTCAGAGAGGCTAAGGAACAGGACTTGACACCCACCAGGTGTTCAGGAAAACTATTTTTGAATGATTTGAATAAACTTACCAATACACTAAGCGGTGGAGCTGAGTCTCTAACTTGCTGTGTGACCTTAGGCAAATCACACCTCCTCTCTGGGCTTTAAGTCTCCCTGGAAGAGAGAATGATCCCTGTTCAACAAGGGCATTGGGAGGGTGGGGAGTAAAAATAAGATCCATGAAAGACAAGGAGAGATTTTTGCCTTTGCCTGACCAAGTACCAAGTACCAAGAGCTATAGTGTAGCTCAGCTCAGGGTGAGCCCGAGCACACAGGTCACCAAGGGGGTGGTCAAGGGACAAGCCTTACTTCGCAGACCAAAAGCAGCTATTCCAGGGCCCAGCTGTCCTGGACAGTTGAAGGAGGGGAGACCTGCTGGGGCAAAGGAGTAAACGGAGGGAAAACCAGAGGCGAGTGCAGGATGAGGAAGCAAATCTGAGAGCCCGGCTCGGGCACAGGGTTTGGGTTGTATCGGGATGGGGGAAGGGAGACAAGAGAACATACATTGATGAGCTGATAATGACATTTTTTTTTTAATGTTTAAAGGTTACTGGGAAGATCATAATTTGTGTGTTAGAATGAAAAACCGGAATGGCAGAATGAAAGCAAGAGCATGTGAGAAGGAAAGCTGGCCTAGAGCCACGGCAAAGCCAAGGGGAAACAGGCTGACAGTGCAGCAAGTGCGATTCAAGTTAGACTCAGGGAAGAAGTGTCCAGGAGGATGTCAGACACAAAAACAAGCCGTACAGAGCTCTCCTTCTGGGGTGACTTTTAAGAAGCCAAGAGGATGGCACGCCCCACCTTTCCGCCTCCCTCACCCCGTCCCCACGGTACCCTTCTACCCGCCCCCCCCCCCCCCCCCGCTGTGTGCTAGGAATAAACAACGGTGTCATCCACAGTTGAGATGCCTTCCAGAGATCCCCCCCTTCCCAAGGGTCCACCCGTTTCGGTCAGCTCTCCAGCCGCTCGCACCACCTTCCCACCCCCGCTAAGCTGGAGCAGGGCACGGGGCACGGATTGGAGCTCACCGCACATCCATGCCCTCCAGAAGCAAAGACACCTACACCCACACTGGGCTCAGTCTGCCCATCGAGGAAATCTTCAAGAGGCCTAGCAAGTCCAGAATTAACCGTGTTCAGGAGCTGGGCATGAAGACGGAGGCCTGGCCGGGGGCTAGCGGAGGAGCAGACAGGTGGGGAAATGCCGCCCCCCGTGTGCCGCCGGGATCCCAGTGCAGCCCATCACCCTCCCGGGCCAGCCCCGGCTACGGGGGGCGAATGGGATGCCCCAGCCCCTGCTGCAGCCCACACCCACATACCAGTTCCTTTTTCCGTACACACACTGGTGCTGTTCCCGTCACGTCCCTTTGCACACACATACCTGTGTGCATGGCACCAAAACCTAACTCCGTCTAGTCCTTCACACCCTGTGGGCTGCTCGCTTCAGCTGGTGGCCGCCTGCACCTCCCGGCGGCTCCCTCGTTGCCCTTCCCTGGCACAAGCATGCTCATGCCTCCCCGGCACCCCGAGCTGAGGGTGCTTCCTCCTTCTGGGAGACAGTTGGCTCCCTGCTTGCCCTGCCCCACCTGTGGGGGAGGGCAGAAACCCCTCATCTGCGTGGCTAATTGCAGGTCATGGGCCCTCAGGAATGCCCAAGCTTTCTCCTGTCTGCTCTCCCTTCCCACATCGCTGGGCACTGTCTGCTTCCCCTCCCCGTCAGTCAGGTGACCACCCCTCTCTCCCCGCTTATCTGGGGCCAGCCCCCGATCTCTGTACTTTCCCAGGATGGTCTCTGAGCATGGTTTGGGGAAGCTGGGGTGATGCCCCTTGTCCTAAGAGACCCAAGCATCAGACTTTCCTCCAGTCCCAGGTTTTTGTACCACAGACACACACACTTCTGCAAAGCTTTGCCACCTGGGACTCAGCCCTCCAGCCCCTCTGAGGCACCTCTCAGGCACTGCGAAGGCACATCCAGTCCTCCACTTCCTGCTCACCTCAGTCCCGATCTCCGCTCCCGTGGTCAGCTCAGCTCCATGCCTTGGGTCCCCAGGACAGTCCCGGGGAAGCGGCTTGCAAGAATACCCAGAAAGACAGGACCTGAGAGGGAAACTGTCCACCTCTTCTCCTTCCCTTTTCCTCCCAGCTCAGAATCCCGTCCAAGTTGTCCTGGGACTCCCAGACAGAAAGCAGCTCTGTGTGTGTGTGTGTGTGTGTGTGTGTGCACGCACTCACACACACCAGTGTATTGGGAAGTGAAGGGACAGAGAAATACCACAAGCAACAGGAGGGACTGAAGCCAAAAGTTTGTGCACCAGGATTACAACATCCGACTTCAGGAAGCCAAGTCCTCTGTCCCCAGCCCCCCACCCCCATCTCTCTCCTGCTGTGGGCTACCCCCCCCCCCCAGCCCTCCTAGTGGGTGCTGTCCCAAGACGGTCCCTCCAGACCAGCTCAGAGACTCATACCCAATCTCATCTCCCTCCTTTCTTTCGTCCCTCCCGCCTTCCCCCTTCTCACCGTGCCCCTCCAGCACCAGCAACTTCTGAGGGAAGAAATGAAGATGTACAGGTCAGGGAGCAGCCTTCTCTCGCCAGAGGAGTAGGATGGGAGCCACCAACCCCACGGTGGAAACTGACAACCTTAGGAGGGGAGTTGGCCTCAGTGACGAGGGCTCAGGAGGAGGGTGAATCACGCACTGGAGTTTTCCACCAAGTACCTGCCCTCTGTGGTTTCAAGGCAAGGCTCTGGACCTTCACAACCACTACCCTATTCCCTGGGATTTTCCTAGAGAAAGTGCCCACAGCATACTTCAAGAAACCTAATCTAGAAAGGACACAGGTTTACAGTCAGACGGACCTGAGTTTGAACCCTTCCTCTGTTCCACCAGTCAGGGCAGCTAGGCAAGGATCTGAGCCTCAGTCTTCCAATCTGTAAAGGGTACAAAACAATGTCTACCTACTTTTCAGGGTTAAAGACAATATGGTAAATTGCTTAGGATATTGTAGGTGCTTAAAGGCGAGTGGGGGTGGGGGCGGTCATTGGTGTTTATTGTGTGTCCTCGGGACGCAGGGGCTGGGATGATGGGTGTCTGGGCCCAGGCAGCAGCAATTATGTTCTGGTGACCTCTCAGCACTAAGGCACACAGCTGAGACAGCCTGGCAGCTGTCAGTGGTGAATTGGTATTTGTTGAATAAATGTGTATGCCCCCGCCATGAGTGAATTCATCCAGAACGGGGTCCTTATCATTATTCCTGAGCATGCCCTCGTGGTGCTGAGTACAGGACCGTCCCCTGGTCGGTCATTCATTCAGAACAGCCAGTGTCTCTTTCAAGACAGTGAAGGTGCTTTTTCAGCCCCAGGTGCTGAGGAGGGAGGGGAAGTTGTGGGGAGCAAGGGAAATTTCCCTTTGCATGAACTTCCCCTTCATATTTTAGAACTTCCCAGCAGGGCTGGGGTGTGAAGTGAGAATCTCGGTCTGTAGTTTTCCATCAAGCAGCCCCACTCGGTGTCTCTCAGGCCCCTCTCAGCATGTCCTGTGGGGATCCCCAGCAAGAGAAAGCTAGAGCGAGTCTCCGGCCTCAGACTCTTAGCCTCTGTGAAACCGGAAGGTCAGCTCTGGCAGAGCCACACGGCCTCAACCAGAATTCACACCCCTGTTACCCCTGGGCTCAGCTGGGACGGTGTGACCTGCATTGCTGCATCTGCCCTGTCCCTGCGTGTTGGGTCCACCGTAGTGCAGAGGGACACCAAAGTCCATGAGATTACAGAACAGTGGCGACAGCCATCCCAGAACAAAATACCCAGCCTCTCCATGAACGGAAGCGAGAGGAAAGAGAATCAGATGAGGCAGGGGTTAGATTTCCTAGCTCATTCATTCATTCAAAAATTTTATTTCAGGGGCACCTGGGTGGCTTTTGGTTAAGCAGCCGACTCTTGATTTCGGGTCAGGTCACGATCTCACAGTTGGTGAGTTCGAGCCCCACATCAGGCTCTGTGCTGACAGCGGAGTCTGCTTGAGATTCTCTCTCCCTCTCTCTGCCCCTCCCCTGCTCCTGCTCTCTCTCTCTCTCTCTCTCTCTCTCTCTCTCTCTCAAAATAACTAAATAAACTTAAAAAATTGGGGGCGCCTGGGTGGATCAGTTGGTTAAGCATCTGACTTCAGCTCAGGTCATGATCTCACGGTTCATGGGTTCAAGCCCCACATCGGACTCTGTGCTGACAGCTCAGAACCTGGAGCCTGCTTCGGATTCTGTGTCTCCCTCTCTCGCTGCCCCTCCCCAGCTCGTGCTCTGTCTCTCTGTCTCTCTCTCTCTCTCTCTCTCTCTCTCTCAAAAATAAACATTAACAAAATTTTTAAATAAAAAAATTTTTTTTTATTTCATACCTACAATGTGTCAGACTTTCTGCAGGGACCTGGGGCTATGCACGGACAGGCAGTCTTACTACCTTACCTTCAACTTGTAGAACAGCTGCCTTGTTTGCTCTGGCCTCCTTTTCACTTTGAGCCCATCCTTACTCAAGCCCACCCTGGCCCCTGCAGCTTCCAACCCCCACTGGGTATTCAGACCAATTAGTAAACTCCCAGAGGCCAGAGACCCCAATCTTTACAAAAGGTAGGAATCCTGAAATTACTTGGAAAGCCTACTTAAGACTGTGTCCACACTGGGGAGGGTCCAGAGACAAGATGAAATACAGTTAAATGACTCAGTCATCTTGCAGCAGTGAGAACTGTGAACCCCATAAAATGTTCTCCTCACCACCTTCATCTAACCCCATGCATGCTTTTAGAAGGCCTGCCATGGCACCTACTGTGTGAGTATGTAACTTTTGTTCCTGCAGTGTGTTGTTTCCTAGGGCATAAATATCTAAAGGGTGGGGACTGCTTCATAATTCCTTGTTTTTGCCTCCAGCATTTAATGCAGTGCTGGCTCAGAGCAGACACTCAGTGTTCATTGGATGGATGGATGGATGGATGGATGCAAGCTGAGGGAAAAAATCCATCCGTTTTCCATTTTCTGGAAAACCATTGCTCTCCTGGAACCAGGGGATAGATTAGGGCTTGAAGGACTCAGGTCCCGCTTTTCCTGAACAATACAGCTAGTGCCAAGCCCGACTCTGGGGCCACGGGATGCAGAGCTCTTCTAGGGCTACCTCTCCCTTACACCCTTGCAAAACGCCTAGCCCCATAAATGTGTAGCCTTTTTCTGGGCCCAGTACGACTTGATGCCTGCGGCTGGAGAGGCGGTAGGGACAGCAAAGATGCCTCTGAACTCTTCCTGGCCTAGTGTCGTGGGGCTGGAGCCACAGGAAAGAGGATGAATTTGCTCGAATGTGTCCCCGGGGCAGCTCTCCCCTACACCTTTCACTGGACTCCAACAACACATTGATCTAGGTATTATTATTTCCATTTTACAGAGGAGAAAGTGAAGGTCCAGAACGGTGAACCGGCCCAAGGTCACAGAGCTGGTAGGTAAGAAGGCTCAGACCCCAGCGGGGACTGCAAGCCTCTGGGAGGGACTATACTGGGCTGACTGTGGTGTATCTCAGTTGGGCACACTTATCTGAGGGTAACAGAGGACTGGGTATCTGTGTGCACATGGATGGATCTGTGACATGCGCCAGGTCTGAGGTGTGGGATCCAAGGCTCCAAGGCAGCCTGGTGGGCTCAGCTTCCCCGCCTGTAAGGGCCCCGCTTACAACTCCAGTGAGCTGGGCTTCCTCCCTCCCCATTCAGCCATCGCTTGCCCAGGGCTCCCCACGCCTGTCTTTCTTCCCTAACAGGTGTGGCTGCTAGACAAGAAGGGTCCCCTTCTTTTTGTGTCTTTTTCCTTGGAGAACTGCAGGATCAGGTATCTGGCCTTGCAGGGAGAGAAAGCAGATGGGACAGACAGGAGGCCCTGCCCCACCATCTCGGCTAAAGCGACGTTCAGGAGTTCCTGCCCCTGTTCCTGGCCCCGACGCAGGCAAGTGGCTTTTCTCTCACGTCTTTGCCTGTCAATGCCCTGGGTAATTAGAGCATATCCCCCTCATCTGTCCCCCCAACTGGCTTAATGACCTCACACCATTTGGCACTGAGGACTGAAAGGGCTCTAACACCCGTGACATCATTTGAGCCCTACAATAAGACTGCGTGCATGCGGGTGCACAGTATTACCTCCGTCTGAAAAACATGAAGATCTGAATCCCAAGTAAGTTCCTGTGCTCACTTCGGCAGCACATATACTAAAATTGGATCTCGGGTAAGTTCCACAAAGACAAGTTAGAAGCAGGTCAGGACTGGACCCCACATCTCCTGATGCTCAGGCCAACGGATTATTTTCACACCATATTCCACCACTAATGAATCTCCTAACTAGGATTCAAATCGCCATTACTGAAACACTGGCACCCCTCCCTCAGATGCTTGCAGCTGTGATCACATGGATGGATGGAGAGACAGCTGTCACACTGTCAGCACGGGGTTCGCAGCCCGCCCCATCTAAACCAGCGAGTTCCTTCCCAGAGCCCAGTTTGCTTTTCCTTCAAAAAAACAGCGTCTGTCACAAGTTCGTATTGAAGACACTGTGTCATGTGTCACGAGTATAGCACAGCACCACATAGTAGGTGTTCTGGAAATATCGTCAGATGGGCGAGATGCCAGGGGTGTGGTGTCTCGAGTTGCAGCATGTTTCTCTAGCAGACTGACTTCTCCCACCTGGCACACCTGAGGGAGGCCCAACCAGTCATTGTCCAGGAAGAAGCAGCCAACACCGACCAACAGGAGGGCCGCGATCACCAACTTTTACGAGTTCTCCCAACAGCCACAAATAAAAAACTGAAGATTGGCAAAGATTCCGGTGCATTTTCCCACTAACTGACCTGTAAAACAAACTAGGAAAATCACCCAGGGGACGCTGTGTGCCCTCAGTCTGCAGCTCCAAGAATCCCAGGCACTCCCCCAGAACCACGCCAGAAGGACCATCTGAACAGAGGTGGGGACACCGGCCGACCCCAAAGCCGCCACATGTTCAGGGAGAAATGCAGCTGTGTGTGTTCAGGCACTTACACACACACACCCCGAGAGATAAGTGCACCCCAGCTCCACGCAGCTCCACAGTATAGGCTGCAGACACCTGTGGTAGAACTTGGGGACCAGGCCACGCCACTGACCCCGAGGTAGGACAGGCTTTGCCTTCCTCCACTTGCATTCTCTTTGCAGCCTGACCCCCAAGAGCTCATCTGCGCAGCTCCAGCCCTGACCGCGAGCTGTGGTCATGGCAGTGCCACCCCCTGGTGGCCACGTCCGGCGGTGCCGCGCCTGGCATCTGTCCGCTGAGCAGAAAAGCGAGGTGGTCCTCTGGAGGTGGGCGCCCTCTGCTGGCTGAACTGGAGTAGTGCCCGTTCTGTCCGGGCTTCTCATGCCTGCGGCCTCAGGTCTGCTGCAGTCCCTGGCTGCCTCCCCCGCGTTCCCGGGCCCCGCCCCCCCCCCCGCAGGCACCCGCGCTCGCACTCACAAGTTTGGCAGGTGGGGTCAGGGAGGGACATGGTAAGGGGAATGTGGGCGGGAAGAAGCCCAACCACACTTTCCTCTGCTTTCCTCTAGCTAAGGCTCAGGCCGCCCTCGTTCCTCCCTCCATTGCCGGGCTTATTCCACCGAGCGAAGGAGGGAGGGAAGGGGCTGTGGGAGACGCATGGACAGAATGTGACAGACCCCTCTGGTGTGAGTGTCTGAGGATGGAGGGTCTCAGCCGGGCCCCACTGCCCTTCTCACCACCGCAGTCCCCTCTGCTCATGGTCCACAAGTACTCAATGAGGCAGGGAGAGACAGAGAGGAGGGAGGGGCCGCTAAGGCCACAGCTGTAAAGTGAGGAAGTGGCCAAGGCCGCAAGGCAGAGGGGCAGGAACCAGGCAGAGCCTCTGGCAGTTGGTGGGAAGAGCATGGATTTAATGGAATGAAGGGTAAGAGGGACGGGGCTGTCACTCCACCCACCGGCCCTCATCCGGCTTCCCAAGGCCTGTTGCGAAAGGGGTGCCCTCGATACCAGCATCTCACACCTGTACAGCCACCCCTGGAGCAGAGACGTTCCAGTGGCAGGCGCCCAACCCAAGGTGGATTCCAAACCCTCCTTCTCATCTGCCCCGGGAGGAGGCAGAGCACAGCGGGGCTGCTTCTGCCCTCCCCTTCTGCAGCTGTCCCCACAGCCAGGCCCACGGGCACAATCCGAGGCCCTGCGGACCTAGCAGTGGGACTCCACTTCTGTGAGTATGAGCAGTGATGTCCTGGGTGTGGCGGGGGCAGAGGGTTCTGCTCGGTTCCATCCAGGCAGGTCCTCAGCTGGGCACAGGAGCTGGCGAATTCTCTGCAAGGAACGTGGAGGTGGCGGTGGTGAGCTGGAGTCAGGGGCATATGTCCCAAGCTTCCCTCACCACCAGCGTCTGCCTGCTGCCCCCACAGGCAAATGCGCCCTACAGGTGCCGGCCCTGTCATCACTGCCTGTGACTTGGAAGCTTCCAGTCTCTTTCTGAGACTCGGAAGCACTCAGTGCCTCCCCAGCACCTTCACTGGGCTCCTTTGCTGGCAGGCATCTGTGTATCATCATGGGGGCCCTACCTCACCCTCTAGGGCTCCTACCCGCCCTACTGACTCTCTACCTCTCTGAAGGAGCCCTTGAGGGTGCTGAGCTTGTAGAAGCCCCAGGCAGGAATGCAGACCATGGAGGACAGAGCCAGGAGCCAGCCCAGGGCGTCACCCCACCACGGGTACATGTACTTCTTGTTGTAGGTCAGCGGCGTGTACTTGATCAGGGAGAAGAGGAAGGTGGCCTGAGGATGAGAGGAGAAGAGAAAGGGGCTGGGAGAGCAGAGGCCTTGTGCCCTCGGCCCCCCTGGGAGAGCTGGCAGAGACCAGTCCCCTTGCAAGACTGGATTTGCCTCCAGGCTCAACTGGGTCAATCAACCCCCAATCCCCATCCACATTCTACTCAAAGTCCACACCCCCAGTAGTATTTCCAGGGCACCTACCTTGTTCCTGCAGGGTCCCCGCACCCCCGGGCACCCATACACATGGCCGGCCCTCAGCTAGGACATGGTCACATGGCTGCTGGTGTTTTCGGCTGCTTAAGTCTCCTGCACCTTCAGGAGGGGCTGCCAGGGCCTCAAGGGCAAGGGTCATGCCTCCTTCCCCCTGGGCCTCATTTATGCCCTGCCTATAGTGGGCGCGTGGGGGGACTGCTGACACACAAGATAGAGCCCAAGGAAGCAGCACTTAATGGTTTATGGTTCAGGCTCTGAAGCCAAGCTGCCAAAGTAGCTCACGGCCACTTTCTCACTTGGGCAAATGGCTTCACCTCTCTGGCTTCAGCTTCACCTATAAAATGAATCTAACGGTAATTCTTGCTTCATGGGGTTCTTGTGCAGATAAAGTGGGCTAAAATGTGTACCACGCTCTATGCCTAACGCGAAGTAAGTGCCCTGTGACGGTGCTGTTATTATTGCTGTGGTTAATAGTATTATTATGAGCAACCCAGGACACTTGGGTTTTGCTCCTGCCCTGTGACATTCGACTCACTCTGTGGTGTGGGTTCAAGCCATCTGACAGCTCTGAACCTCAGTCTGTCCTTCTGTGAAATGGAAAAGAAGAATCTATCTCGCTAATCGTTTTCTAGAATCCAAGAGGAGGACGAGTGAAAATCTAAAATGATTCTCAATCCTCATGGACACATCCTTTCCAGGGCTAACAGCCTATCTACCCTCCTACGGCCACCGTCCTTCTTTGCCTTCCTGTAGTTTTACCCCCTGAGGGTTATCTTACTGTGCATACGGCTGGTGTGAGGAAAAGCCAACAATATTTGATAAGAGGCCATGGCCTGTACCCAATCATATCTTCAATGTTGTCGTAGAAGCGCCCGGCTCCTACCGTGCAGAAGAGAAGGAAGGAAGGGGGAGAAAGGACATTCTTTAGCATCGAAGGCAGAGGCAGGATGGGCAAAGGCCAATGAACAGAAGCTACCATGGTTGTCTTTCCAAATCGCTGCTGGGAGAATCTCTTCCCTGAAATTCATAGGCATGCACAACAGTGGGCAGGACTCGGCTTAGGCAAAGATAATAACTTTCTGATTACCAAGGCTGTTAAGGGCTGAAAAGGTTTGGATAGGACAGGGTTTGGACCCACTTGGGGTGGTCTGGGTACAGTCATAACCAGGAGAGTGACAATGGTAGCAGTAGCAACCAGAAGATTTTTGAGGCTGAGTAGGGGAGGTGCCCCAGGAAAAGGTGGGTGTGAGCAGGAGATGACTGTCTTTTGCTCTCAGGCCCTGAGGTGACAGTGAGTACTGGGTTGGGACCTGGGGGAAGAGTCACTCACCATAGACCCAAGCCACGCAGAGGGACTCAAAGATGGCCACAAACAGGAGACACATGCCACTGGCTGCGTAGTAGTCAAAGAGCTGAAACACATACATACCGCCCTGCCCAGGAAGAGATTAAAGAAAGAAAAAAATGAAATGTATCCAGAGGAAACAGATTGGCCCATGGCCTCCGGCCTCACACCCTCGACAGAGCAGACCTGGTGAGGATCATGGGAGACAGATATTAAAACAACATAGTCTGTAAGCTCTAAGGCATTAGGCATATATGAGACAGTAATTATTTTTTATTATGATTTTTGGAAGGAAGCTAAAATAGACAGCTACTGTTAGCTCATCCCTGAGAACATTTAGGGATTGACCCGGAAGTCTAAGAAAAAGCGTGTACTTTTTTGGCAAACGCTCGGACAGGGGCTGTCCTCGATACTGTCAAGCTGGCAAGCTCCATCTCCTTCCGTCTCCCTTGAGACAAAACAGAAAATATCACCCTTCCCCAGGGCTCCCTTTCTTCCTTTGAAGTTTGTGCCTGGAACTTGGTTCAGTTGCCTGGGAAATCACAGGAGCTTGCTGGAGAGGCAGTCCTAATCCAGGACTTTCTGACCATCTTTTTCACACCTCTTAGCTTACCTGGAGCCAAATGACCCCTTGGCCACCCCCAAAGGTAGGTGGCCAGTGTCCAAAGGCCAGAGGAAGGTGCCGCCTGCTTTGTGCTTCCTGTGGCTGGGAAAGGAGGGTGTCCCAGGGCCCTGAAGCCCGGAAGGCCTGCCCCGCGACCTGAACCCACACAGCCTGCTCCGCCTGACAGGTGGCAGCGTCCAGCTTGGCTTCTCCTCCTCACCCGGTCCGCACCTCCAAGCCTCCCAGACCCTCACCTCTGTGAGCATGACCAGCCCAACAAAGAAGGAGACGACAGACACGCTGAGAATGAGAAGCTCCCTCCGGTTCTTCTTGCGGAATACACGGGGGTACATGTCCACCAGCGCCGTCACCAGGCTTTCTACGCACACAAACTGGATGAGAGGGCAAAAGAATTGGAGGGAAAGAGAGCTCCCAAAACACACTGCACCAACTAGCTCTGGCTTCTGGCTCCCAGCGTCAGCCCTGCAGCATCCCTGTCTCAGGTCCCCAAAGCTGTCCTGTACACTTAAGTCTGGACCTCCCCTTCAGAGCTCTTGTTGGTCCCTAGAAGAGCATCCACTTCTGACATTCGCCCAGCCCCAGGCTGTTTTAAGGCCCCTCGGGACATCAGGCTCAGCCTTGTTTCCCCTGCTCCCCCTTCTCCAGCCCCCACACACCCACCCATCTCTCAGGCTCTGCTCGGCCAGTTCTTGGTACCTGGCTGTCCAGTCCCAGGAGGACGACCATGAAGAAGAAGCAGCAAGCCCAGAGAGGAGAGAAGGGCAGCATCGCCACAGCCCGGGGGTAGGCGATGAAAGCCAGGCCAGGGCCTACAGCAAGAAGCAGAGGAACACAGCGCAGTGCCTGGGCTGGCTCCAGGCCGTGTTTGATCCCAAGGCTTCCCAGCGGGGGCCATGGAATCACAGGAGCCAGAGGAAACTGGACCCCAAAGTTACCATCATCACCCCCAAACTCACCCAGGAGAAGCCACCTAAACCTCTACCTGGGTCCCAAATTTCCAAGGCACCACCCGCTGTATTCTCACTGGCAGGGATGGAACCTAGACACTGTGAGTGTGAAGGGCTTTGGAAAATGGAAAGCAGGCATATCACCTGCGTTCCTGCAAGCTCCACCCTGAATCCCCAGGCTCACTCTCAGGATCTCTTGCCCCAAACCAGAGGTTTCAAACTTAAGAGCCAAGGGGTCGGCAGGCCAGGTACATTCGTGCAGCTGACCCAGTGTCACACACTGGTGAGAGGGAGATAATTCTAGCACCTGCCTCAAAGCTTTCCACTGCATGGTGCGGGCAAAATGCTTCGCACAGTGCCTGGCATTTAGTAAATGTTTAATAAAAGTGAAACGCTATGATTTTTAATAAGACTCAGTGGGATCCCAGTGCTTGGTACTCTGCGTGACAGGATGTGCTGTGGGAACGTTATAAAACACTGCCTTGCTAGTGAGTGCACGACGGTGGCCCTCAAGAATAGGGGTAGGGGAAGGGCAAGGGACATTTACAGCTTACCCAGGTAGGGGACCAATCCTTGATTCTGTTTAAAAGCAACAATAGCACTGCATGGTGAAAAGGAGGAAACTATGTGCCACCATAAACTTATCTTCGAGATACAGTTTAAGATGAGCAAAACAAGGGCAGCTGGGTGGCTCAGTCAGTTATGCATCCAATTCCTGATTTCAACTCAGGTCATGATCTCATGGTTCATGAGTTCGAGCCCTGTGCTCCCTGCTGACAGTGAGGAGCCTGCTTGGGATTCTCTCCCCCCCTCTCTCTGCCCCTCCTCCGTTGCACTGTCTCTGTCTCTCTCCAAATAAATAAATAAACTTAAAAAAAGGTAAAGTGGGGGCGCCTGGGTGGCGCAGTCGGTTAAGCGTCCGACTTCAGCCAGGTCACGATCTCACGGTCCGTGAGTTTGAGCCCCGCGTCAGGCTCTGGGCTGATGGCTCAGAGCCTGGAGCCTGTTTCCGATTCTGTGTCTCCCTCTCTCTCTGCCCCTCCCCCGTTCATGCTCTGTCTCTCTCTGTCGCAAAAATAAATAAATGTTGAAAAAAAAAATTAAAAAAATAAAATAAATAAAATAAATAAAAAAATAAAAAAAAGGTAAAGTGAGTAAAACAAAAAGCCCAGAACAGTGTATATAGTATATTATCAGTTAGCTTTTTGAAGGGAGTAAGAAATAGCAGTAGTAATATGTGCTAGGCATGTATGAATGTTTGTGTGTGTGTGTGTGTGTGTGTGTGTGTGTGTGTGCGTGCGCACTTTTTACTCATATATGCCTAAACTGTTTCTGGAAGGAGAAACATGAACCTCATCACCTTGGTTGCCTCCAGGGCAAGGACGTGGAGGCCAGCTGTGGGAAATGCTCACTGTCTATGCCTCTACCCTTTGAAGCTGGGGTCAGGGTGCTCCCCAGGTCTTCCCAGGACACGTCCACCGAAAGATGACTATGGCTCACCCCCAGTGTTGGCGACAATAGAAACGTGTACAGATCCCGCTTGGCAAAGGTTCAAGCAAAACTCACAGAAGCCGCCCCTGGCACCCTTCCCCACAACACTCACCAGACTCGGCCACCTCAGAGATGGGCACCCCTTGCTCCTGAGACATGAAGCCCAGGACAGAGAAGATGGCAAATCCGGCCACAAAGCTGGTGCCGCTGTTGAGGAAGCAGAGGGCGATGCAGTCCCTGTGGGGCAGGTGGGAAGGCGGAGACAGGCAGGGTCAGAGAGGGGTTGCCAACAGGAACTGGGAGCACTGCCCCTCAGACAGGCAGACACTCACCCCAGCCCTTCACGCAGGCCAAAGAGGGGCTGCCCGCCAGGATTAGCTTCTGCTCTCCCCCTGCCCACTCCATTAGCTGAGACTTGGAGTCAGTCAAGGTAGTCATGAAAGAATAAGGCTCTAAGGAAGTAAAATGCTAGTCTAAAAACTACAAACTGCCACACGGCCTCCCCTCCCTGCCATATGGCCACCACACCGCTTGGGACGCTACCACTCGGACACAATTCAGTTTGGCGTACTAATATGGAGGGTATGGACATAGACAATCCCAAGCAACAAATAACTCCCATCCCCCAAATTTGATTTCGTAATTCATGACATGATTTTTTTTTTTTTTTTTTTAGCTAAGATTGAAATTAGCTTGAATGCTCTGATATGAACCAAGTAGGGAACCAGAGGGAGGGGGACATGGGAAGGGGAGCAGTGAGGTAAAAATAGGTAAGGATTCAGTGTTTGTTGGGGCAAATGTACAAAGCAGGTCAGGCCAAGGTTCCACTGTATATGATGAATTACTCCTTAGGCTTCAGCCCACCAACCTCTCCGTTAGCCGGAGGGTTGGGCCCTCACTGTGGTTTCCCAGCCAACTGCAACTATCCCAGCCTTTGGAAGCAATCCCCCTGCCTGTGCTGCAGTTGGCTCCTTTCAGCAACTTGTGGCCCTGGGGCATTGGAAAATGGGGTGAAGACGAGTAGGGGGAAGGTGAATCCATGAGCTGGTGCACCCTCCAAATCACCCTTGATCTAGCATGCTGGAGGGGGGCAGTTGAGAGAGGCAGATTGGTGGCCTGGGCCCCACTGCCCCCAGTCACCTGTAGCAGTTGTTGTGGTACTTGTTGTAGCTGCCCAGGGCTGTCAGGCACCCTAGACAGATGGCGAAGGAGAAGAAAATCTGGGTGCCTGCGTCCATCCATACCTACACGGGGAAAAGGCAAGAAAGTTGCACTCCAGGAGAGCCAGGCCATCTGGGCTCCATGGGGGCACACAGGCCCATGGTTGAGCCAGACACCGGCTAGCAATGGTGAGAACCCTGCTCTCAGCCTGTGACCCTGCTGTCCCAATGGGCTCTACTTCCTGGGCCCCTAGATGGAGTTTCTTGGGCACTACCAGGATGGCGTGGGCATTGGGCATTGGAAAAGACTAATGGACCCTTAATGGAGGAGGCTGGGAGGGAGCCCTAGGACTAGGCTAGACCCAGCACCAACTTTTGTATAACAGAAATACAGCCCTGGGTTCTGCCTGCACTTCCCCCCTATCCTCGCCCCTCCTGGCAGTGTGACCAGTTCAGAAGGAATCCAAGGACAGATATAGGCCCTTAATATCAATGCCAACATGAGATATGGCTTTGCCCCTGTGTGCCTCAAAATCTGCTATCTGAAAAACAGAAAGTAGTCCGCAGCTGACCAAGTCAAGAGGATGAATAGAAATGCATCTGTAAGGGCTTTGTACTCCTCGGTGGGGGGGGTGGGGGGTGGGGGGTGGGGGGTGGGGGTGGGAAGGAGCTCTGTGGCTAAACATAAGGCATGGTTGTTACTGTTGTCTCAGCTGGCTGACCCAGCCCCGGCATGTTATGATTTAGATTCAACAGCTACAATAACATCCCAAAGAGAAAGAACATCAAGGCGAACAGAACTAGGCAACTCTGCAGATCTGCAGGAGGTGGGGTCCTGGGGCCACAGACCCTCCCCAGGCACCTCCCGTCTTCAGAGGATGTGAGCACCACAAAGGAGCACTAAGCTACGGGCGCAGAAATCACCAGGCAGGTGTCCTACCATCTCTGTGTTCGCCATTTCTGGTCTCTGCCCAGCCCTGCCCTAGCAGCTCCCAAGTAGGCCCCTGCTCTCCTTACCTCCATGTCAAGCTCCCAATGCCCACATCCACCAGAACCTCAGCTTCTGTCTGTCCAAAGCTCCTCAGTCCCTCACCTACCTCTCCCTGCCTCACTAACCATCTCCGCGGCCCCCAACCTCCCTTGCTTTCTGGTCACACTCACCCTCACCCAAGTGCCCATTTTCCTCAGCATTGTGGTGGGTCTCAGGGACCCCTTGGCAAGCCCCAGTTGAGATATTGGATCTCTAGGACTGAAGGAGCACTCAGAAATCTGTATTATTTTCAGAGCTTCCTGAATGATCCTAATGTCAGCCAGATGTGGGAATCACTGCCCCTGAGAACTGGCATCAGGGACCCATCCAGGGCACTCAGTCCTCTGGTTATAGTCCCATTTCTGTGGGAAGCAGGACAGCACAGGGAAAGCTGGTGAAGAAAAAGGGAGACCATCTCCAGTCTCCTGCCCCTTCTGCTCGCTGTGAACCCTGTCCCCAAGGTATTCCGCGAGGTGGGAGTTGCCACCAGGGAAAAGGCGTCAGCAGCAAGCGGCACAGTCGAAGATCCAGAAGGGTCCCTGGCTAACAAGGAAATAGCACACAAAGATGGAAACACCAGGAAAACTTTTTTAAACCTGACAGCAAATTATAATGGGAAAAGGAGGGGCAGTTTCGGGATTTATTTCAGAAGCTAGAGAAGGAAAAGTTAGGAATGAAACTGAGGACGAGAAGGAGGGGCTCACAAAATTCGGTGTGATGCCACGGACATTTGAGGGGGTGCCTTGGGTCCTCCATTTGCTCCTTTGAGATGTCTCAAAGCTTTTTCTTCTAAAAGTGCCCCCACAGAGCCTGTGAGAATGGTCACTGCAGGAAAACTCAGTGACCGGAGGTCGCTCTGTTCTATTTCGTTCCTGTTCACTCAGCAGGTCATTCGCAGCGCCTTGCAGCAAGAGGCTCTGAGCCTGTGGGGAGAGGCCTGACCCAGGCACAGACATGGAGGGCTGGGAGACGCCCTGATCTACCCGGGGGCTCACAGCCACGGACCCCCGCGATCTCTCCCCATCAGGTCATCCAGGATATGGCCCGAGAGCCTGCCCAGTGTCAGATCTTCCAAGTTTGTTCCCTGTGCCTGGCAGTGCACAGGGTGCAGACTGACCCACAAGTTACCAGGGAAACCCTCCAGTGCCCTCAGAGACATTCTGCAGCTGCCCACACACAGGCACGGGCTGCAGGATCCCATGGTGATGAGGTTTCACGAACTTGGGTTCGGGAAGAAAAAAATAAGAAAAATTGTGCCTTGGCAGTTCACCCTGCCCTGAGGAGGACAGACTAAGACTGGGGTGGGAACAGAGGTTAATGAGAACACAGAAAAAAATGCAGCAGGAGGTCTGAGAGTTCGGAGGGCAAGGGGCAGACCCGGTGCCTCTGACAAAAGCCCCCTCCTGGGGAGCTTGGCAAGCCCCCTGCTCTTGGCCCAGCTGCAGCCTGACAGGCCTGCTGGGATGGAGAGAGCAGTGGGGTCAGAGGAAGGGCCACAGGGACAAGCAGAGCAAGCTGTCCTGTTCCCCGCCACAGGCGACCCGCTCCCTGACCACGCCAGCAGCCCTGGCTTCTAAAGCAAAACCCCAGTGTGTCTTTGGTTGAAATAGAGGTCTGGTCGAGAATAAGACAAGTGTGAAAAACACCTGGTGGAATGTGGGCAAAAAAGAGGTCTTTGGGGGAGCAGAGAAAGACAGAGACCTCTAGAAGATCCAGGAGAGACGTTTCCAACTTTGAGTTCAATCCCAAGGACTATTATATTCAGTATTTTTAGGACGGCAATAGTGTGCAATGGAAAAAGCCTGGGCTTTGGAGTCAAATTGAACTGGGTTCAATTCTTAACTCTATTCATTACTAGCTATGTGATCTTGGGCAAGTCACTTAACCTCCCTGAACCTTGCTTTTCTCATCAGGGCAATGGGTATAACAACAAATAAAATAATATATATGAAATACTTAACACATAAATATTAGTTCCCTATCCCACCTTCTGGAATAATAAAAGCATCCCTTAAAACTCTCAAATTCATATTCTTTGGATGATTTATATCATGGTCATCAACACAGCAGACTTCTAGAGTACCTGGAATGAAACCCAGGCTCCCCCATGCACTAGTTTTGTGGGTTAGGACAAATTTGTTAAGTTTTCTTAGCTTCCATTTCTTCTTTAGCAAAATGAAGCTAACGGCAAACTCGCAGGGTTGTGTGGGGACCACCGTGTCATGTAACCAGTTACGTGCCTGGCAAACAGTAAGCACATAATAAATGTATTAGCTGTTGCTGCTGTTTGTTGTTGTTGTTGTTGTTGTTGTTGTTGTTATTTTAAAAAGGCAACTCGCCTTTCAGTAATGATGAGGTCCCATAGATCTCAATGTACGATGTCAAAATAAAAAGACTCGTTCTAATCAATGGACCCAACCTCTTCCCTTAACAGACCCTTCATTAGAATAGCTTAACATAGGGCTTTAAAAGGCTCCACAAGGGCTCTTTGGACACTGTACCCTCAGCCTGCTGCCCCATCCATCTATGGAAGTGCAGCAGGACAGAGGGCCAGGCGAGGGAAAGAAACAAGCGCCCAGTAGAGTCCTGAGTTTCCAGGATCCACTCCTCAATGTGAAAGAGACGAGCCCCAGGGAACACGAAGAGAGTCCGTGACCTGCCTGACACACAGCAAGCCTGGCAGAAAGAGAGGAGAAAGCCAGATCAACCCAGCATTGTCTCTGCCTGTCTCCCCACTCCCAGACCAACTGCTTGGCAGAGAGAGATGTCTTTGGTCTTTGTGTTGGCTAGCAGGAATTTTGCACCGTTCTCAAGTGCCAGGCAAATGCCAGTTGGAATTATCGCACTTCCTGGGGAGTGCCAACTACATTCAATTAGGGCTCTGGCAGGAGCATCACACCTGCAGGCCGCTGCTCTGTTCGCTGACAACAAAGGCTTCCTGCAGCATGAGACCAGGACCTGGCTGCCAGTGAGGCTGCTGGGAAGCCCAGACCAAGCCTGGCTCTTGAAACATCTCCTTCCTCATGGCTTCAGAGGGCCAGGAAGACACATGCTATCTGCACAGCCTACAGCTGGCTGGGGTTGGAAGGGTAATATCCCAGAGGCAGATTAAAAGAGGTTTTATTCCCTGCGGTAACCCAGACCCGGAGTCGTGACTTTATTAACGCTCAGAGTTGAAGGCTATCTGGTCCACCTTCTTCATGTTTGCTAGAAGCTACTCTACAACAAACGCTACACCTAGAACAGACCTGCTGCATAATGAATGCTCAAGAAATTTTTGCTGAATGAATGAGCTGTGAGAAAAACCAAGATGTGCAGACGGGACTTTGCTTTCAAGAGATCCTAAAGTAGGGGCACCTGGGTGGCTCAGTCGGTTAAGCGTATGACTTCCGCTCAGGTCATGATCTCGCAGTTTGTGGGTTCTAGCCCCACTCTGTGATGACAGCTTGGAGCCTGGAGCCCACTTTGGATTCTGTGTCCCCCTCTCTCTCTGCCCCTCCCTTGCTTGCACTCTGTCTCTCTCAAAAATAAATAAACATTAACAATTTTTTTTTAAAAGAGAGATCATAAAGTATATGGGATTTGTCAGCGTTCAGGCCCAGCTTCCAGTTGCAGACATGAAGATGGAAAATTCATTAAACTCTCTAAGCCTTCATTTCCTATCTATGAAATGAGGATACTTCATTGATCTGTTGTGAGGATAAGCTATAATAATGGATGTAAGCCTCTTAACAATGACAGGGATATAGTTAGCACTCAATAGTTGTTGGCTATAAATAGCTGATCAGGACAAATGAGGCACTGATCACAGAAGCCATAAATCCATTCCAGAAATCCCAGACCCCTCTCTCCTAGTTCTGTGTCAGCCTACCTGCCTGTCTCCCCGCCTGAACACAGCCCTTCCTTCCCACCCTGACCTCCCAACAAAGGCAGACTGTGCGGTTTCACGACTGGTTCACACCTCTGCTGCTCCAGAACGACAACGGAGCTCTCCTGCACAACAGACCCAAGCCAGAGTCTACCCTTGGCCTTCAAAGCTGTCCTTCAACTCTGCCCCCATGACCTCCTGTTCGCTGTGGACTCTCCACCACAACACTTTGGTCCCAGATAAGTCAAAGTGCTTATGATTCACAAAATAAAAATACACTTTGTTTGGCCAGCCACTTACTTGCTGTGTGACCTTGGGCCTTGTTTGCTCATCTGTTCAATGAGGAGTTTGCACTAGATGATCTCTGGGGTCCTTTTAGCGCCAACACCTACAGTTTTATGGTTTGTTCCAAAGCCTGACTACAGCCTTTGTGCGTCACATGGAGCTGACGCCACAGCAATCTGCACCTCCACTATGTTTAAGAAATGGGGGAGGGTGGGATAAGCCCAAATCCCCCCAGGTCACTGAGCAATACCTAGGATGCAAGGCTATGGATTCCCTGGGGGAGGTTTTGAATGCAAGTGCTCTGGCTACTTCTGGGAGCCACAGCAGGCCCGGTAGAACTTGGGATGGGAGAACTTAACTCGGCTGGGGTGGCTGGAAGGCCTAAGAAAAATTCAGCTGCTGGATCACCCAAAATTCTGTATCATGGGGACCCATTGCTTCTGCATGGGCTGAGCACCCAGCCCCAGAGGAAAGTGTGGAACTGTGTGCCGCTCCCTTTGCTCTTATTCCCCCTGGGCAGTTTCAGGGAATGTGCTGGTACCGCATTATTTATGATGTTTGCAAAGCCATCCAACGGTTAGTCTTTTTTGTGCTGGGAGCCTCCCGCCCTATGTCTCCTCAGGGCCCCTTTCCAAACTCAGAGAACTCCTCCAGGACCCAAGGGGAGGATCTCTAAATTGTACATGCTCCCCAGGGAGGGCGACCTCCGTGCCAGGGAGGCAGAGGCGGGGCACGTAGCTGGGCAACACATTTTAGGGGCTCTGGGGTGGAGCTTACCCACGCTCCCCTCCGGCCCTCGACACCTCCTGGCTTTGCCAGCTTTCAAAATGGCTGCCAAACATGAGAAGATAAGAAACCCGTCAGAGGCAGTGGCTTCTTATTTCAGGCCCTGCTTTACAAACCCCTCCAGTCAGCAAGCAGCACCACCCCCCTCCCTGCGCCAAGCCACGAGGAAGCTGGCTGAAGCAGACAGAGTGTGGGCACAAAGGAAGGGCCAAAGGGGAGGGAAGAGGCAGGGGCCTCTTGACAACTGACAGGAAACTCAATACCAGCCCAGCTGGCTGGGAGGGGCCCGGGACACCTCAGAATGGGCCACGTGGCTACGGGAGGGAACCAGAGGAGCTGGTGGAGGGTGAAGAAATAGAGAGGAAGCTCAGTGTGAAAGATCACCAAGAGAAAAAAAAGTGCAAAAAGGGGACGGGGTAGACGGTGGGGAAAGGGCCGCCACCTGTGAGTAAAAGGCCCCGAGGGACACGTCTCAGGCAGCCCTGAGAGGTGTGAGTCAAGCAGGGACCACAAACAGCTGCTGACACATGTCTGGAGCCCCCCTACGCCACCACCATGGATGCCTTGGGGTTTGGGCCGGGAGCAGGGATTCCGGACCACAGTGCACGGAAACAGCCTCCAGGGCCACGTGATGGCCCTTGTCTGTGGCTTCTTACCTGGGGATCCCACAGACGCGTGAGGTTTGGGTACAGGTAAAACTGAATTCCTTGGGCTGCCCCAGGCAGCGTCACCCCTCGAATTAACAGGACCACCAGCATGAGGTAAGGGAATGTGGCTGTGAAGTACACCACCTGGCCAGAGGGCAGATGAAACACAAGGAACCTGTGAGTTTGGAAGGAAGGACCTGGCGATCCAGCAGCAGAGTCAGGAGGCCGGAGCTCCCCCACACTCACAGAAGAGGTCAAGAGAGTTTCTCTCCTCCCCCACCCAACCCTTGCAGCTGTTCAACTCCATCTGCCCTCTGCCGTAAGCCGCAACCTCCCTTATCCCTTTCTCCCTCCCACTTAAAGTACCCACCCTCCTCCTGACACATACCCAGTAAATACTTGTCGAGTGACTGAATGAACTCAGGCATTCTCCCACCAAGTGTGCTTAGAATTACGGCAAGGGTTGTCAGGTATGAAAACTCTGTAACACATGATCCCTGTCCTCACAGAGCTTACGAGCTTAGCACACCCGGGCAGCCAGATTACGAAGGAAGCCTTGTTGGAGGCCTCCAGGGCAAGAGTCCAGAAGAACTCAGAAAGCCCTCTCATACCTTGTACACCCAAGGCAAAGAGTGCCCCCCAACCCAGGTTCTCAGGGTGGTTGAGAATCGTTTTGAGATTAACAGTCTCGGGCAGATTCTTTCTCCCAAGAACTGTTGGGTGAAACAAGAGCCACGAACTGTATCCAGTTTGCAATGTGCCCCCACACATGGTGTATTGCAAGATCACATTCCACAGATCTGGAAGTGTCCTTCCTGCCTTCCTCTCCCCCTCCTTTCCACTCCATTTCCCCATGTACCAGAGTCCACAGGATTGAATCAAGGAGAGACACAGAATCAAGGAAGGGAGCCACACAAAATTTTGGCGAGATCATTCCCTCCCATCCCTGACCAGGTTACAGCTTAGGAGAACTCCTGGGTGACCAGGCCCCCAGGGAGGACAGGGAGTCCTGGGATGAGAGGGGCCAGGAGCTCTCCAGCACGGACCTTGCCCGTGGACTTGACCCCCTTCCAGATGCAGAAGTAGCAGATGACCCAGGCGAGCAGGAGGCATAAGGCCAGCTCCCAACGCAGGGCCCCCAGGTGTTGGATGCCATCAGAGATCTTCAGGACCCGCCTCCTGGGGAGAGAAGGTTGAGCCGGGCTCCACTTTTGCTGCCAGCCTCAGTTTTGTAGCCCGTGTGTCTCAGGCAGTGGAGCCATGCCTCCAGGCTCTTGTCCAAAGGCTTGTCAGCTCTTTTCACTCAGATCCATGAGGCTCTCCTTTGCCCAGAGATGGGGGTAGATATAAAGGGAGGCAAATATAAACTGTTCCCAGG
Source organism: Herpailurus yagouaroundi (assembly GCF_014898765.1). Lineage (NCBI taxonomy): Eukaryota > Metazoa > Chordata > Mammalia > Carnivora > Felidae > Herpailurus > Herpailurus yagouaroundi. The sequence continues at coordinate 6,046,353 of NW_024412572.1, forward strand.
TAAGTTTGCTCTGGGAGGCTGAGTACCAATTTAACCTAGAGAGGGAGGTGCAAACACACATCTTCTCAACCAGGGTTTCAGGATGTTTTGATATTAGGAATCATGTCCTAGGTCATTATCAACATTAGGGAGGGGGGCTAAGAGGCAATATGCATGCAGCAGAAGGGAGGAGGGGTTGGGAGTGTGCACACACATGCATGTGTGCTAACATGCACATGGGTGCATGGGAGAGGAGAGGCAAGCACAGCCTGAGGAGAGTTGCAAAATTCTCATCTCTGAAACCAGTTCTGCATTAACCACAAATACAAGCACACCAGAAAAAAGGCCACTTAGGTGACCACTTAGGCCACCAAAGAAGGACGTGGAAATTCTTCTCTTGCGGTCCCCTGAGGGTCAGCCCTGCATGAGCCCATCCCTGTGCCCTTCTTTTGAACACAACCCACACTGGGATGGGGAGAGGGGCCTCACTTACTCCCAGAACTCGATGACAGGAGACGTGGCATTCTCAGAGGTCACATTCAGGGAGCCATTGGTCCTCTGGAACTCTACACAGGAGTCTACCCGTGGGTCCCAGGGAAGGAAGAAAGAAAAAGATCATTGAATATTTGGCATGACTAGAGAGAGTCATGAGGAAGGTAAGGTCTTGGAATGAACCAGGCTGAAGTTGTCCAAACAAAACATCCTCGAACACAAGATGAACTCAACAAGCTTACTTCACCTTCCCCCACAGGACTGTACGTGTGGGCTTCTAAATGTTTGGGTACATATTCTTACTAAAGCATGATCGATGGCATCAGGAAAGATATTCCACATGACATCTTCTTCAAAGTATACAAATATTTCTAGGTCACTGTCTTGTGTAAAGTCACAACCTTTGAGGGATCATAAAAGTGCTTTCTAGGGAAAAGATGGAGCAGAGTGGCCAAGAGCACAGACACAAGTCAGAAAGTTCTGGCTTGAATCCTGACCCTCTGGTTATTTGCCGTGTGGCTCTCTAACTTCGCTTCCCTCAATTCTAGAATGCATGTAGTGACATCCAGTTGTGGGATTGACAGGGGACTAAATGAAAATATGAGTGCAAAGTGCCCAGTAAGTCGTGGTTCTTAACTATCTGCATCTGACACTGGAGTTTCACAATGGGGCTCACATTCTTTTATACATTGTGTTAGTATAATAATCCTAGAGATATTAAGATAGATAGTGTTTCCCCATCATACACATGAAGAAAGTGAATCTTCTTAGAAATGGCCGGTTCCAGCTCATAAATGACGAAGCAAGGGCTAGAATCCAGCTCAGCAAATTATATGTTTTACTATCAAAATCTTACCTAGAATCTGACCTTTTTCATTACCACTACCAGCACCCTATGAAAACCCTGCAGGTTTTCATCCTTCCCTGGCTCCTAGACTGGCCTTCAGTTTCTACTCCTACCTCCTTAGCCAAATCTCCACACAGCAGCCAGAATGATTTTGTTAAAATTTAAGTGGCTTTATGTCATGTCTCACTTTAAAGCTCTCCAATGAGCTTCTCATCCCATACAGAGAAAAAAGCTATAACCCCTATAATTGCCTCCAAGGCCCTTTTCAATCTACCTCCATCACTTCTGTCCTCCTTTCCCAGTTCTCCCCCAGTCAAATGCTCCAGCTACACCGACCCCCTTGCTGTTCCCTGGATGCTATAGGCACAGGGCCACCTCAGGGCCTTTGCACTGGTTGGTCCTTCTACCTAGTGTTTGCCCCTGAAATCTGAGTGGCTGATTCCCCCACCTCCTTCAGAGCATTAGTCCTATGTCCTCTCAGTATGACCTTCCCTGATGACTCTATTTTTTTTTTAATTTTTTTTCCACGTTTTTATTTATTTTTGGGACAGAGAGAGACAGAGCATGAACGGGGGAGGGGCAGAGAGAGAGGGAGACACAGAATCGGAAACAGGCTCCAGGCTCCGAGCCACCAGCCCAGAGCCCGACGCGGGGCCCGAACTCACGGACCGCGAGATCGTGACCTGGCTGAAGTCGGACGCTTAACCGACTGCGCCACCCAGGCACCCCATGACTCTATTTAAAATGACAACTCCCACCCCTAAAACTCCCAATCCTTTCTCCCTGTTTTACTTTTCTCCCTAGCATTTCTTTGAACATAATACATATTAATCATTTATTTTGTTTATGGTATGTGTCTTGCCACTAGAACAAAAATTCCATGAGGGCAGGGAGCTTTGTTTTTGTGCATTTTCGTAACCCCACTGCTTAGAACAGAGCCTGGCACATAGTAGGAGCTCTATTAAATATCTGTTGAATGAATGTAAATCAGGCATTCTTTTCACTAAACCCTTTCTCTCTCCTTGAAGCTTCTGCACACCCAGAAAAGTATTGTTTCATCTTGAAAGGACAAGATGTTCTGTATATGAAAGACGCTAGGCTCTGAGTAAAACCAGACTCACTAGGAGAAATGTCAAAAATGCCAAGCAAAAGGCTCAGGAATTGAATTTTCCTCAGAATTGTCTCAGAGATCCTCCAGTCAACCCAAAGGTATATAGGCCTAAAAGTGCCCTGAAGCAAAAGCCCTAGGCCACCAAAAATTTGCAACATTTTTACAAAAGGAACTCCCCTGAAATCTGGATCAAATCACTGTCTGACAAGCTGGTTGTCAAGGGTGATTTCAGCATCATTAGAATATATGAATGAATGAATGAATGAGGGTTGAAGGAAAGAAGGGAGGAGGGAAGAAAGAAAGAAAAAATATATGATAAAGAAGATATTAGAATAAAAAAGGTTTTTAAAATTGGACTCATCCGGCCACCTGGGTGGCTCATTTGGTTAAGGGTCCAGCTCTTGATTTCAGCTCAGGTCATGATCTTGCCATTTGTGAGTTTGAGCCCCACATCAGGCTCTGCACTGAGAATTTGGAGCCTGCTTGGGATTCTCTCCTTCTCTATCTGCCCCTACCTCACTCTCTCTCTCTCTCTCTCTCTCTCTCTCTCTCTCTCTCTCTCAAAATAAGTAAATAAACTTTAAAAAATAAAATAAAATTGGAGTGATCTGACGAATATTTTTTCAAGTGCTTATGAGGTAGGCAGCACTGTGCTAGTCACAAAGGATACAGAGATAAAGATACCTTTTCTGTCCTCAAGATCTTACTGACCTGTGGGAAAACCAGACCAACAGCCCAAAAGTAAGGCAAGTGCCACAGTAGAGTCAGGGCTCAGTGCAGGTAATACTACATGTATTTAAGAACACGGGGTGCCTGCGTGGCTCAGTCGGTTGGGTAGCCAACTCTTGATTTCCACTCAGGTCATGATCTCATGGTTCATGAGTTCGAGCCTGGTGTCTGGGTCTGCACTCACAGCATAGAGCCTGCTTGGATTCACTCAAGCCCCTCCTTGCTCTGCCCCTTCCTCGCTTGCTGTCTCTCTCTCTCAAAAATAAATTAACTTTAAAGGCCAAGAAGAAAGGAAACCTATTGAATCTTGGGGTACCAGGGGAGGAAGCTCCAAGATTTGACTCTTCACTTGCAAAATGGTGGAATGAAGGTGGCAGAGATCAGCAAAAGAATGCCTAGGAAGGGATCAAAAGTTTGAGGACAAGAGGGGCCTTGCTAAACATTGCAAAATGTGCCTCCCTGGCAAGAAAAAGACTCAGACTCCAGTTCAGAACTGACTACCTTACCTGAATAACAACAAAAAATTAATCATGGCACATATAGGGCCTTGGTGACGGATCAGCACTGAGAGTTGTAGTGCTGAGGGTCCAAGCAGGACAGCTCTCCATCTGTGCTGTCCAATAGGGTATTTTCCAGCTACATGTGGATGTTCGCGTTTAAGCTCATTAAAATTAAATACAAGTTTTAAAATTTGGTTCCTCACACACACTAGGCACATTTCAAGTCCTCAATAACCGCAAGTAGCTAGCACCCACCACGCTGGATAGTACAGAGAACACTGTCATTATCACCGATAAGTTCTCTTGGACGGCACTAGGGATTTTTAATTGTTGTTACTTTCAGTCAAATAGACTCAGCAGTTCTATGGCCATAGGTGGTTCCTGTTGTCTTACGAGAGAGTCACATGCAATCTTATAAGCACAGGAGAAATTAATTGTTACTACAAATTGTAATGAAGACATACAAAACAGTTTATTCTCTGGTTAAGTCCAGATGACCTGTGAGTTAGAAAGACCTAGGATAGTATCAGAAAGAAGCCATGAGAAAGAAAACTAATGGACAAACAATACATATATACACCTAAGTAATCATACTTCAAATTGAAATAAGTAAATGGCTAAACTACATAGAAAGGAATCAATTCTATTTGCATAACACATGCTTTCATAATACATGAGTTGAATGCATTATTTTTAAAAAAATTTTTTTAACATTTATTTTTTAGAGACAGAGAGAGACAGAGCATGAGCAGGGGAGGGGCAGAGAGAGAGGGAGACACAGAATCCAAAGCAGGCTCCAGGCTCCAAGGCGTAAGCACAGAGCCTGACGCAGGGCTCGAACTCACGAACCGCAAGATCATGACCTGAGCCGAAGTCAGACGCTTAACCAACTGAGCCACCCAGGTGCCCCCATTATCATTTTTTTAATTTGAGTATAGTTGACACACAATTTTTTTTTAAGTCTGTGACATTTTTCCTGTGATGCTGGTGAATTCTCACTCTGACTTCTGATCCAAGATTTCCATGACCTACTTGGCAGACTTCTAGTGTGTGCCAAGTTACGGTTGGGGATACTCAGGACATAAGGATAATCTCGGTCTTGGCTAATGTGGTGTTTAGAAATGGACTCTCTAGAGATGACCTTACCTGTGTTCCACTCATGGTGGCAGCTTCCCCAGGGAAGGTCGATGGTGAAGCTGCTAAAGAGGTAGAAGAGGGCCCAGGCCAGGACAATGATGTAGTAGATGTTGAGGAGGATGACAATCATCTGGGAGGCATAGCCGATGCCTGGAGGGGAAAACTGCAGAATTGGGCTAAGGACAGTGGACAGATTTCTCATAAGCCACCCCTCCCAGTTTCGGAGGGGGTTTGTACTCCACTGTCAGAGCCCTTAAACATTGCTGGGTCCAGGCTCATTGACTCTCTCCTCAATCTCCCCAGCAGGTGAGGAGAGACTTTTCTTTCTGCCTTCCATTGCTGTGCCCTGGATTCCTGTGAATTTTCTTCTTTACCGGTTCTGAGAATTCCCTGATTTTCAATAGTTAATGTTCCCTGGAATTAGGCTGATATATTTCTGAAATATAAAAACACATGTTAAGAGCAGAAACAGGGGCATCTGGCTGAGCTCAGCTCATAGACCATGAGACTCTTGATCTCAGGGTCATGAGTTCAAGCCCCACATTGAGTGTAGAGCCTACTTGGGAAAAAAAAAAAAGAGCAGGAATAGACAATTCACATAAGAAGAAATACAAATAGATCTTTCCTAATAATTGCAGGTATGCAAAAGGAAACAATGATGAGGTACCTTTCTGTATAGCCAGATGTAATGAAATTTGTTACAAATGATGTAACTCAGTGATTTCCAAATTTGTCCAAATATTAGAAATACCTGAGAATATTTTTAAAATTTCAAAGTCTAGACCAGACTCCAGACCAATTAAATCACGATCTCTGGGGATGGGATACAGGCCTCAGGATGTTTTGAAGATCCCCAGGTGATTCCAACTTGCAGACAAGTTTGGGAACCACAAATACCTTGGAGTCATTAAAGATAAGGGGGAAAGATACTTACTCATATCTAATGACATGGCAAGTCAATATAACATTTCCATAGAACAATTTAATAAGCTAGACCAAGGGACATCAACTTGATTGTCCATTTGATCCAGCAATCCTCATCCTGGAAATTTATCCCAAAGAAATAATTCCCCAAAAAGAGGCAGAAAGCTATCTCAACAAATACACATGATAGCCGAATATAAAAATGTTATAAGTAATTGAAAATAATTAAAAAGCCCCAAACAGAGAACTGTTAATTATGATATACCCACTCAACTGAAGTTTATGCAATCATTAAATTATTATTGTGTTGGGGCGTCTGGGTGGCTCAGTTGATTGAATGTCTGATTCTTGGTTTCAGCACAAGTCATGATTCCAGGGTTGTGATATCAAGCCCTGCATCAGGCTTCATGCTGAGCGTGGAGCCTGCTTTCATATTCTCTCTCTCTCTCTCTCTCTCTCTCTCTCTCAACCTCTCCCTGTCTCCCTCACTCATGTGTTTTCTCTCTCTAAAATAATAAAATAAAATAAATAAAATAAAATAAAATAAAATAAAATAATTGTTGGGTAGAGGATGGAAAAACTGAAAAGTGGAAACATAAACCGGGTATGTTCCAGATTAACAGATATGTTAGCTCTATTCAGAGAGACAGAAAGAATGAAATAAACCCCCCAAACTGGAAACAACACAAATGTTCTTCAGTGGGTGATGGTTAAATGAACTGTGGTACATCCATACCATGGAATACTATTCAGCATTAAAAAAGAATAAACGAACTCTTTATACAAGAACTGGGATGGATCTCAAGGGCATCATGCTGAGTAAAAAAGCTAATCTCAAAAGACTATAGGCTGCACAATTCTATTTATATAACATTCCCCAAATGACAAAATTATAGATATAGAGAACAAATTAGTGGTTGCCAGGGGCTAAGGATGGGGCAGGGTAGGTGTAACTACATAGGAGTAGCATGACAGAGATCTTTGTGATAAAAGAGTATGTATATTGATTGTAGTGATGGTCACACAAATCTACGTATGTGATAAGATAACACAGAATTATACACACGCACACACACACACACACACACACACACACACACACATAAATGAGTGCTTGGAAAATTGGGGAAATCTGAATAAGGTCTGTGGATAGTACCAATGTTAACTTCCAGGTCCTGATATTTTTTAATAGTTAAGTAACATCTTAACATCTGGGGAAAGTTGGGTGAAGGGTACATATGACCTCCCCATACTATTTTTGCAACTTTCTGTGACTATATATTATTTCAAAATAGACACTTAAAGAAAATCATATAGAAAGAGAAATATTGAAATTAAACACCCTCAAGTCTAAATAGCAATTGTGTCAAGACAGTAGAATTATTAATATTTTTTGCCATTTAAAATTCTCTTTATTTGTTTTGTAATTAATTAAATATGCTTTGAAAAATACAAAATCATTGTTATGCATGTGTAAACTACATAGCTAAGATAGCTTTGCACTCTACTTATTTAATCTAAAGCCTTTTTTCCCTTCTTCACCCCCATCTTCTCCATTCTCTCAGAGACCAAGGGATTAGCTCAGCCCTAAATCCACAAGTGGGGGGTTTAACATAAAGACACAAAGTCTTTAAGTCTGTGACATTTTGCTTGCCATTCTGATGAATTCTCACTCTGATCTTTGACCCAAGATTTCCATGACCTACTTGGCAGATTTCTAATATACCCCAAGTTAGTAGCACGGCTACTAAATCCAGTCATTCCAAATAAGGTTTATAACCATGTATGCAGATATCCTGGAATCAGGCACAGGGCTACTCACCCTCAAAGATGGGGCAAATCTTCCTCCAGGCTGTGATGCCTCCCTGGCTAGTGTACTGGCCCAGTGCTGTCTCCAAGAGGAAGACAGGAATGCCACAGGTAAAGAGGAAGATGAGGTAGGGGATGAAAAAGGCACCTGTGGGGTGGGAAACAGGCTTTCCATTACCTGGCACCACCCTCCTCATAGTCCACATTCATCTCCTCCCATCACCACCCCACGTTGCCAGTCAGAATCCCCAGGGGTGCAGGACATGCAAAATGCAGGGGACATCTGTCCAGATATCTGGAACCATAGCAGAAATCAAGAGTCACCAAGTTACCTAACACACCCTTTTTATCACTGAAAGTTTCAATCTATACCTACCAAGGCTTGCTCCCCATCGAACATCAATTATTACTTTAATTACACAAAACTTGTGGCCACAGCAAGGCGCTCATTGAATAATGGAATCCAGGAGCATTAACACAGCCCACAGACTATAATTTTTTCCAAGGAAATGACTGCTTTTAATGGTAGAGAGAGACTTTTAGCAGACTGAAATCAGATTTCCCTTTAGTAATCCTTTCTCCTTCTGTTTTTCATAATTATTGGCTGAGACAAGTGTACTGATTCTGGAAATGCTGGCATTTTCTCCACTGTGGACCTCTATCTGTTGGCAAGGTAGATAGGGCAGTTCACAGAGTACCAGGGAAGAGAGAACTGCACACAGAAGGAGATCCAAATATCTGTGGAGAGTTCCCTTCTAGCTTTCAACTGAGTGCCACTCAGCATCTGCATAGGAGGAAATGACCCGAACTAAGGGAAAGAACCATTCAGAAAGATTGAGAGTAATGGTGCTCACACAGGGCTGGGAAGAGTGCTGGCTCCCACTAGCCAGACTGGATAGTCCCAGAATTCTCAAGGCATTGGGGAGAGAAGGTATTTCCTCAGAAGTGGGGAATGATTAGCCCTAGATTGAGCACAGCTCTGGTTCTCCCTAACAAATCTTAGAAGCAAAACCCAAAAGTATCAAATAACTTCACTGGTCCCGAGCAAAGCTCAAGAATTTTTATAGAAATATAAAAATCCCAATAAAAATACTGTTCAGAAATGAAAGTGAAGTAATGCTTCTTAAGACAAGCAAAACTTGAAAGAATCCATCACCAAAAGATCTGTACTACAAGCGATGTTAGAGAAAAACCTTCAGCCAGAGGGAAATGATGCCAGAGAGATATATGAATCTACACAAAGGAACGAAGAATGTTAGAAATGTTACATACACAAGTAAACATATAAGAATTTTTTTCTTATCACCCAAATCTCTTTGAAAAGTTAACTGACTGGTTACACAATGTAAGGTGGAGTTTATAACAGATGAAAAAGTAAAACATGTAACAACAAGAGCACAAAAGTCAGGAGGAGAGAGATGGAAATGTATTATTGTGGGGTTCTTATATGTAAAGTGGTATAATATTACTTGAGGGTGAATTGTGATAAATTGAAGATGTATGCTACAGGGGCACCTGGGTGGCCCAGTTGGTTGACTTGAGCTCAGGTCATGATCTCTCAGTTCATGAATTCAAGTCCTGCATCAGGTTCTGTGCTGTCACCGCAGAGCCTGATTCAGATTCTCTCTCTCTCTCTCTCTCTCTCTCTCTCTCTCTGCCCCTCCCCAACTCCCATTCTCTCTCCCTCAAAAATAAACATTAAAAAAAAACCCAATGTATGCTACAAAACCTAAAACAATCATTCAACTAACATAACAAAGGCTTATGGCTAATAAGTCATCAAAGGAAGAAAGCCAACAATGGAATAATAAAAAATATTCAATTAATTCAAAAGAAAGCAGAAGGATAGGAAAAGGGGAACAAAGAACTGATAAGACAAGTAGGAAACAAAAAGCAAGATAATTTTATTTAAATTTAACTGTATGAATAATTGCTTTAAATGTAAATAGTCTAAATGTCCCAAATAAATGGCAGAGATTGTCAGATTGGCTTCAAAAAAAAAAAAACGAGGTTCAGCTACATGTTGCTTAAAAGAAATGCACTTTAAATATCAACACATGAAAAGGAAATCCTGCCTTTTGAGATTACATGAATAGACCTCGAAGACATTACATTTTCAGAGAGAGAATAACAAATACTGATTGTTCTCATATATGGAATCTAAAAAAGCCAAATTTGGAGTGCCTGGCTGGCTCAGTCAGAAGAGCATGTGACTCTTGATCTTGGAGTTGTGAGTTCGACCCCCACGTTGGGTGTAGAGATTACTAAAACAACAAACAAACTTAAAATAAAAATTAAAAAGCCAAATCTGTGGAATTAAAGGGTAGAATGGTGGTTGCCAAAGACCTGGGGATGGAGGAAATGAAACGGTTTAAAATGAAAGTTAATGGGGAATAGAGCTCTCCAGTCCTTCACCTTTCAAATCTCTGGCCTGTAGTCTACACATCCATAAGTCAGGCACCGAGGAAGGCACCTGATTACCAGAAGGGCAAAGAAATAAAGATCATAAACACCTCAGCCTAATAAGTCCATAAGTCAACCCAAGACTTGTTGAGTAGGAAAGGAAAATAAGGGAAGACAGAACTTAGTAGCTGATATGGACAGTTACTGCTCAGAGTTGAAAGCATGGCAGAAAAAAAGGAGAGAGAAGAGGGAGAGACAGAAAGACCGAGAGAAAGAGAATTTTTGCCCAGCTCAAGCCCCACCTCCCTATCTTTATGCTACCTGCTCTTTCCCAATAAACCAAGCCAATGTTTAACTGCAGTAGGTTCCATGGTCAGCTCTATGCCTCTCCTCCTCTGCCTCTTTGAGCACGTGGGCAGCTGGCCACAAGGGGCAAGGTTCACACTCAATAAGCAGAGCCACTAGTCCTACAAAGGGAAGGGGTAGGAGAGAGATGGGACCCAGAGGGAGCCAGGTGCAGACTGGGGAGTGCTTTGGGGGCACTCTGCCTCTTTCCCCACAGCCCCAGTCACCACCATTAAAAGATGGAGCTAGTCCTAGAGGTGGAGGATGGAGTTCAGTTACCTGCTCCCTATTCCTGTGGGTTAGTCTCCTTCTCCAAATTCTAAAAGGTCCTGGCCTGTTCCCCCATGAGATGGAGAGGCCACATGCCCAACCTAGAGGGGAATCATTCTGTAGGCCACCCTTCACAAAAGCAGCACACTCTGTGGTGTCATCTGTAACGTTCCAGCTAATATTTTAAAACATTAACAGATGAGATTCCACATGAGCAACACAGCAGTGAGCATACATGAGCAGTTATGTGCTGCAGTCACCACTAATCTGACCACTCCTGGGGGGTGAGTAATTAACTGAAAATGGTAACAAATCATCACACACTACTAAAATAGCTATTACTGTTACATGGAGGAAAAAAGTGTTCTTCTCTTCTCTCTGTTCTTACATACTGACAAGCAACAGCAAGGTGACCAGTTCTCCCTGAGGCCAGGTACCATTTAATCCTCTTTGCCTTCATCTCCCTATGGTCTAGAGCTGCCCTTCCCCCACAGCCTGCTCCTCTAAGATCCCCATTCCTAGAGATCCAGTTGCGGGACATTCTGCTGTAGCCTCACATGCAGTCTCCAGGCATCCCAGGTGTTGAGAAACTCAGTCTGCTGGCAGCCAGGTCTAGGGAGCTGGAGAGATCCTAGCGGAAGGCCCATGTTCTGAAGCCACCAGGATCTGGGTGTCTGGGGACTGAAGATCAGAAGCAGAGAGGGCTTGGGGGGAGGCGGGGTACAAGGAAGAAGGAAGCACCTGTCCTCGCACAAGGTAACTGATCTCCAGCTGCTGTTCTATGACTAGCAAAAACCAACGATTCTTAGCACAAGTGACCTCTGCCCCTGGTTTTCAGCAACCTGGACTTAGAAATTAAGTGTGGGGGGTGAGGGTGCCTGGGTGGCTCAGTAGGTTAAGTGTCTGACTCTTGATCTCAGCTCAGGTCTTGATCTCAGGGTTGTGAGTTCAGCCCCGTGTTGGGTTCCACAGCCGGTGTGGAGCTACTTTAAAAAAATGAAATTAAGTATAGGGACGCCTGGCTGGCTCAGTCAGAGGAGCATGAGACCCTTGATCTTGGCGTTGTGAGTTTGAGCCTCATGTTGAATGTAGAGATTACTTAAAAATAAAATCTTTAAAAAGAAAAGGAATTAAGCATAAAATGTTTGGCAGATGGTCTTTTTGTCTGGGCTGAGATTGGCAGGCAAGTAACTAAAATTCCCTTGTGGTAGAGTTGAATTCTCTTGCCAAAACCCTCTCCTACCACCTTTCCCCAACATCATGCCTTTTGAGTTATCCAGAGACTTTTCATCTGCATGGCTAGAACTTTAAGGGATAGGCCCTGGTGGAAGGTCATGTTTGCTTTTCCCTCCAGGGAACTGAGGGTGGAGAGCTTGAGAAATAGTTCTTGGGCCACTTCTCCAGTCAGGAGACCCATCCCCACCACCGCCAGACATACGGGCACACTGTCACTACTACGCGGCACTCATATTGGCTTATCCCTCCCCAGGAGGGAGAACACAGACAGCAGAAATGTACTTTGCCCACTCCCAAGTTTTGCCCAAATCACCCATATTTCCTATTTCTAATCATTTTCTTTCCCCATTATCTTGAACCCACTGCAAGCGGCCTTTGCCCCGCCATACCACTGGGACTGCTCCTACAAGGTCACCAAAGGCCTCCATGCCACCAAAGCCAACACTTCATTCTCACTCCATATCTTTCTTAACCTATCTGCGGCATTTGATGCTTGCCTCCCAAAACACTTCATCATCCTGGTATCATCTTTCTTCCACTGGTTTCTCCTTCTCTGTCTCCTGATGGTCCCTCCCCTTCCCCCCAGTCCTTGCTCTCTTTTATCACCATCAAAATTCTAATCACTCTCAAATTTATATCTCCCATCCACATCTCTCTCACAGACTCCAGACTCATATGTTTTACTGCTTAGTCGACATCTCCACTTGATATCTGACAGATATCTCCACTCAGTGTTCCCCAAAGTCAACTCCTTATTTTCCTCTTAAAACCTGCTCCTCTTATGGCCTTCCACATCACAGTAAAGGGCAACTCCTTCCTTCGCAGTGCTCAGTCTGCAATCCTTGGACCGCTAAGCCCAGGCAGCAGCAGTGGAAGTGACAAGAGGTGTCAGATTCTGCATACATCATGTGGGGTCTCCAGTCCCAGGCACTCTGGGTTCCTCAAGTCTGTTGGCAGCCAGAGTCCAGGGAGCTGGAGAGGTTCCAGCTAAAGACTCATGCTCTGAAGCCCCCAGAATCTGGGTAATTAGGTAGATCTAACAGTCTGGGAGCGGGAGGGAAGGACTCAAGGATGACTCCGAAATATTTAGCCTCGTAACTGGTCTGCTTCTGCCCCGACTCGTGTACAATCAGTTCTCAACGGCAGCCAAAGAGATTATTTTAAAATGTAAGATCATGCCGCTCCTGCTCAAAACCCTGCCCTGTCTCCCCATGTCACTAGAGCAAAAGCCAAAGTCTTACAATAGCTGACAAGGACCTACATGATCTGCCACCCTCGTCCTATTTACTTCTCTGACCTCAGCTTCTATTTACTCCCCTCCTTGCAACTCCTCAAATAAGCCAGTCAGCCTCTTGCTTTACTACTATTAAATCTTTTGTGTCCTCTGCTTGGAGCACTTTTACCCTCGATATCCACATGACCAGCCCTCTCGCTCCTGGCAAACCTTGCTCAAATGTTCTCGATGTGCCCCCTCCACACACACACACTCCTGATCCTCTTTTCCCAGCTCTACTTGGTCATTTTCCACAGCACCCATTAACTTCCGATATGCTATATATAATTTTCTTATTTACTACATTTATTGTTTATTGTCTGGCTCCCTCTTCAAGAATGTAAGCCCCACGAGGACAGGGAATTGTTCTGTTCTGTTTGTAGATGTAGCCCAACAGCTTAGAATAATTCTAGGCAGATAGTTTGTACCCTGTAACTGCTGTTGAATGACTCAGGCAGGGTCGGGGCTTGGTGGGCTGTGTGCTGGGGCAACTGGCTGAGACTGGAGACTCCAAAAAGATATGTGGGGGTGGGTTGGCCACAGGTCCCGGACAGCAGGGATTGTGCTCAGCTAGGAGATGATTGAGGCAGGCATCTCGCTCATCCATCTCTCTGAAAAGCCTACCAGTTTCTTCTGATTTTAGATGGGCTTCTTTAAATCACTGTCTCAGCTTCTCTGGTTTTCAACTCTAGTGTTTAACTAGTTTACCTTCTTTTCTATCATCTTCTTGCTTCAGCCCTTTCTCTGCTCTGGAACTCACTTCAAATTGGATCTACCAAATGTTAAAGCTAGAAGGAACCCAAGAAGACATCATTTGTATTTCTTAAGTTTGGAACTAAAATTATATTTTAGGGACTTTTTTAATCTCTGACCTCACCACTAGACAAATATTGATAATAATAAAGGGCCAAGCTTATCTTCCCCTCCTGCCCCAAGCACAAAAGTGGCTGTTTAAAGCTAGGAAGTTGAAGAAAGGGCCCAGAAGCCCAGAAGCAGGCCGATAGGGTCCATTACCTGAGCATGATACACCCCAGAGGACCCCAGCATCCTTCTCCAGAACTTGGTCAGAACATTCCTCTCATCCCCTGAGAGTCCAGGTCCCAGTTGGAGGACCATGGGTTTAAATAAAATCACTAAAGCAGGAGGAAAAGGGTCAAATCAATGTAAGTGGTCTCCATTCTCCTCACCTTCCTTCCCCATACTGGTAGCAAAGGGTCAGAAAGAGGCATCAGTTTGTTCCTTGACAGACAAGGGGGTGAGAAGAGGAAGTGTGGGGACCCATTCTCTGTGGGAACTTTGTTTTGCTGGGAGATGAAGGGGGCTGAGTGGTGACAGAAAGGTTAAGCTGCTGGGAACCCCAAAACCCAGGCATATCTAGGTCCCTCTCACGAGCACACACCTCCTCGGTTAGTCCCCCTTACCTTGGCAAAGGAGGCTTTCCATTAATTCCCCCGGTGGCCCTGGGTGACTCATGCCCTTCAGAGCAAACCTGGGCATCAGTCTCTAGCTCCAAAGCCCCTCAGAACACTTCCCTCCAGCTGCTGTCGTCCATCAAGGAAAAGAGGAGTCCTAAGACCCTGCACTTGATCAAGGGAAGAGATTGTGGGTGGCAGTGTTAGGGATTAAACCGAGAGTTTGACTGGATCCGGGACCCCTGAAAATGTCTCCACTCTCAATCGGAATCAGCATGCTGGAAGGCAGGCTCTCTCCAGGGAGGAAGCAGCCACAGCCATCATACCCACCCTCTTCCCTCACAAGCCCATAGCAAGAAACACGGGCCCCCGATTCTTTTCTCCTCTTGGGCCTGCATTTCCCCTGGAGACAATGTCACACACTCCCAGGCCTACACAGACTCACCACAGAGTCCCAAGGCAGAGCTCAGATCCAAACACTGCCAGACAAGCTCCCTCAACAGGGTGAGCCCACACCCCCCACTGCTCCTATTACGGTTCCCTTCTCTTCACCTTTCTCAGCCCAGCAGTTTTGCGCCAGACCTGGATATCACTCCCTCCCACGTCTTCGTGCCACTCCTGCTAATTCCCAGGCCAACCTTTACCCAATTCCAGAGAGGCTTGGGGAAAGCCGCTCACCTCCTAATCTTCCTGCCATGTGAGGAGCTAAGCTGGTTACTAGGCTCCAGATATAGAGTCCCAGTGGCCAGCTTTAGCCCCCAGATTCCTCCTCCTCCCTGGACCAGCCTTGTCCCTCCACCCAGTTCTCTGAAGGGAAGCGTGTGGAGTGTCCAGGACTAGGTTCAAAGTGGGAAGACCTCCTTCCTTCCCTCACAGGGCACACGGAACAAAGTCCTGTGATTTCAGGCTGCTGGCCAGAAATCCCTGGGGAGAAAGGACGCATCAGCCCATACCCACCCCTCTGGAAACATACAAATTAACTTCCAACTCCATGGCCAATCCTCCAATTGCCACAATCCTGAGAATAGGCTCCATGGGCTCAGAGGACCTCTGTACCCTCCTCTCTGGCCCTCCCACCTCCACTGTCCGAAACCACCGGGAGACTGAGCTCAATGCATTTGGAGGCTCTGACTCCCCTGCACAAGGCTGGGTGTCACATTAGGGTACCCTCCAATCCTCATGGCCCCAGAATAACCACTGCCCTCAGCATTTCCCCGCGTTACCTACCTCTGCACTTCCCCCTCCGGCAGCCCAGGCTGCAACCTCACTTCCAAACCAGATCTGGGAGCCCCAACACCTATAAGCTTTACCCATCAACAAGGAGATGTTCGTAACCTACTGCTCAGCCAGAACACTTCAGTACCTGAGAAATCCCTCCAGGGCGTCCCACAGAGGTCTGGGATTCCCTGAAAGTGAGTTACTGGTTGGAAAATTACCACCACTGCTGTGGGGTAGCAAAGTTATTCTAGGAGGCTGGAAGGGATAGGAGGAATGAGAAGCCAAAAAAGCCCTAGGAAAGAGTTAGAGTTAATACTGCATACACACAAACTTTCAGTGGGAAGTTTTGAAGGCAGAGCCACTAGTATCAAAGGTTATGACACTGGTAGGGGTTGGGTAATGACTGGCTTAGAGAATGTCACAATGCCAGCAGAGAAAGGGAAAACACAAAGACTAAGGAGTCTCAAGACCACAGGACAGTTCAGTATCAACATCATCTTCAACACAGCTGCCATTTATTAAGCACTTTACACATATTACCTCTCATCCTTACAGCAACTTAAAGGCAGGTACTACTATCTGAATTTACAGGAACAGCAGCTGAGGCTCTGAGGGCCTCAATAACTTGCCCAAGACTACACAGAGAGTAAGTAGCAGAGCCAGAATCCAAATTCTGATACATCTGGTTCCAAACCTATGTTCATATGTCTATGATGCCATAGCATTCTAGAAAGACCCCTGGGAGAGTTACATAATCTCTCTAGGTCTCAGTCTCCTGCAGTGTCCTTACTGACTTGTAAGGGGCTGTCCAACTCCAGCATTCTATGCACCCATGGGAGTCCCCAGAGGGGCAATAATTACAGGAGATGGAGACATCCTCCTTCCAGGGACGGGTGGGGTGGCGCAGTAGCTCTCACCTCCCCCATTTTTGTAGCAGAGATAGGGAAACCTCCAGACGTTGCCTAGGCCAATGATCTCCCCGGCTACTGACAGCACAAACTCCATCTTGTTGTTCCAGTGCCCCCGTTCCAGGGTACCATCTTCCTTCGTCTTTTCCATGACAGGGTATACTGGTTTTGTCTCCCCATTGCTGGCTGTGCTCGAGATCCTGCTATCCATCCCACCTGAAAAACAAGCAGAGTGTTCTATTACCGCTGGGAACCTTGGGAGGAAAGCCTTCCCCTTCCTTCACCAGCAAACTCCCGAGGGAATAAGTGCACCAGGAGAAAGTAAATTCCTACCCCCTTGCCTATAGACCCACGTCTTCCTTGGCATCTCATATTGGTAAAGCCTGGGTAACACCTGCTAAGAATGTATATTCCTTTACTGTTCAGGAAGAAAGCATTGATGCTGAAGTATAGATATTCTTTCCACTAGGGAGGGCCTCTTGGGTTGGGGCTTGTGGACATGGAAGAGTTCACATGGCCCCTGGGCTAAGTTCTCCACGCCATCCTACAACCAGCTTTGTCTGTGTTAGCATGTGCTCCAGTGTCTGTATTCTGTATGGGGACAGTGGAAAAGATCCTCAAACCCACCAATCTCCCATGCAGGAATTTACTCTAGGGAAATAATTGTGACTGTGGATAAAGATTTGGCACTGAGGATGTTCATTGTTTACAGCAGCAGAAAATTAGAAAACACACACAGGTTAAGAAATTATGGCCCATACATACAACGGACTAATATATAATCATGAAAAATTGTGTTGCAGAAGAAAGTGTAATGAAATGAAAGTGTTCACGATATGTGGAGTGAAAAATTATAAAATAGCACATATGATATGATCATGCTTGGAAAACATTTTATAAAGTGTATGCATCAAAAGACTAGGATAGGGGCGCCTGAATGGCTCAGTCGGTTAAGTGTCCAACTTTGGCTCGGGTCATGATCTCGCGGTCCGTGAGTTCGAGCCCCGCATCGGGCTCTGTGCTGACAGCTCGGAGCCTGGAGCCTGTTTCGGATTCTGTCTCTCCCTCTCTCTCTCTGACCCTCCCCCGTTCATGCTCTGTCTCTCTCTGTCTCAAAAATAAATAAACGTTAAAAAAAAAAAAAAAGACTAGGATATCCACCAAAATGTTTCTCGCTCAGTGGTTGGATTATAGGAATATTTTCCTTATTTCTATTTTCTATGTTTTCATCAAAGAACATGATTTATTTTGTAACATTAAAATAAAAGCAAGTTTTTAAAAACTCCTTCCAGGGGCTCCTGGCGGCTCAGTCAGTTAAGTGTCCAACTCTTAATTTCAGCTCAGGACATGACCGCACAGTTTGTGAGTTTGAGCCCTGAGTCGGGCTCTTTACTGTCAGCAAGGAGCCTGCTTGGGATTCTCTCTCTCTCTCTCTCTGTCTCTGCCCCCGCCTAAAGCTCACTCTTGGTCTCTTTCAAAAAAAAAAAGAAAGAAAGAAAAGAAAAGAAATCCTTCCAAAGGAATGGGAGAAGCTGAGTTAAGATGGACTGACCTTCCCAGCTATCTTTCTACCTCTCTCTGAAGTCAACATAAGAGAAAGATGAACTATGGGCTCTTTTTCTTTGTTGGTGATGAAACATGTGGGAATCTATTTCAGTAGAGAAGACAACATGAAATGAATAAAGGGCCACAGTTCCAAATGTTCCCCTGCCCTATTCTAGACTCTTACTGAGATTGAAGATAAGATCTGCTATGGCTCACACGTAAAGAGTAACTACTACAAAGCACTTTACATATACTTATTTCACTTAATCCACACAACCACCCTGAAACATAAGCAGTATTAGTTCTGCTTTGTAAATAAAGAAGGTGCAGCTCAGAGAGGTTAAATGACATATCTGTGGTCATATAGCGAGTAAATTGCACAAGTGGGACTTGAACCCACTCTGTCCCTGCTCTTTCAATTAAATCTCTCGATTTAATTGGCTGCCCAGGTTTATCAGCATGTCTTTTTTTTTTTTTTAATTATTTTAGAGAGACAGAGAAAACATGAGCAGGGAAGAGGGGCAGAGGGAGGGAGAGAGAGAGAGAGAATGAGAATCGCAAGCAGGCTCCACGATCAGTGCAAAGCCTTACATGGGGCTCGATCCCATGACCCTGGGATCATGACCTGAGGTGAAATCAAGTCAGACGCTCAACTAGGTGAGCCACCCAGGCGTCTCTCAGCATGTCTAAAGAAGCATCTTCTAATGACTCTCCCTGATTTTTCACAGTGGCCCCTTTCCCGGAGAAGTAAGCAGATGGACATTTTTGTACCCCTCAAGAAAAATTCATGTTAACAGAACTTTCTCATTGGGAGCCCCATCTGGCCAGACTCTCCTATGGTTCAGTTTCCTCAGCGGGGGCTACCTTCAGGATTCAAAAAGTTAGAGAGAAAGTCAAGAAACAGTAGGGATCTTTGCTTATTTGATAAATTAGGGAATAGGCTCCAAAGAGTGTGCACTGAGAAGGAGAAATCCAAGCAGCTGGTCCCAAGAAGCAAGCTTCCTCAGTCCTTTTGAGAAGGTTGTCTAACGTCTTGTGCCGGTTCTCAGCCTCCCTTTACCATCCGATGGGTGTCTTCCAATGATGGCACGCCATCTCCCTCCACTCCTTCATCTTCTCAGACCCTAGAAGAAACAGTAGCCCTATCCTGGGTCCCTTGCCTCATTAGGGTACTGTTTCTCAGAGGTTGTGTGGTGCAACAAAAAGGTCATGAGTTGTAGAATCAGACAAGCCGGGTACAAATCTTAGGTCTGTGCTGTACCACTCGCTGCCCAACTTCAGAGAAGTTAATTAATTACTCTGAGCCTTCGTTCACTCATCTGTAAAAGTGGGGAGGATTAGATGAGGTTATGCATATAAAGTAAAGGACTTAGCAGAATAACAGGCACTCAAATTTGTAGTTTCTTTCAATCTTGTCAAAGAGTTGCTCATTGTCTCATTTCACAGAGAAAAAAGCTTTCCTTTCTGCTCAATCTAGGGCTCTCTTTCTCTAAATCGCATTGTCCCTTAAGTCAACAGCCACTGCAGTTTCAGAAAGCCAAGAATATAGCCATCTAGGCTTTGCATGTACACACATGAATGTCAGAAACATATATTCTAGGAGGATCAAAAAATCCTTTGGTTGTAAGTCCTATGATCCCATCCTATAGTCTGAGACCCAGAAACAGAAAAATGAGAGAGGGAGGGAGGGAGGGAGAGAGAGAGAGAGAGAGAGAGAACATATTACGAACCTTAGTGCAGCTGCTGCCAGAGGTCCAGTCAGGGGGAGAAGAATTATCTAAGGGGGAAGGGGAAGGTGCTGGCTATTTAAAGTATGGTTCCAACTCCTCTGCGGCACTTGCACTTGTAATTCTAAACTTGGCCCTGCCCACATTCCTCCTCCTGCCTCCCCACCCCACTTTCCCTCCCCCTGAGCAGCAGACTTACACACCGGAGTCATTTCACAGCCTGGGGAGTGCGAGTACACCCTGGCAGGTCAGGCCAGTTGCTTGTGAGGCTGGGCAGCTAGTCTTCTCCCCCAGAGCTCATGTGCTCCTGCCCGCCCCCCACCCCACCGGCAACCTCAAGGTCACCCTAGAGGGATCCCACCTTCCACCCTTTCTCCAGCCCCAGTGCTCCTGTACTCCTATACACACATCAGGAATAGGTGTCCCTTGGGTTGGGTGCTGTGCAGATTAAATGTACATTTCTCAGGGCGCCTGGGTGGCTCAGTTGGTTAAGCATCTGCTTTCGGCTCAGGTCATGATCTCATGGTTCGTGAGTTCAAGCCCCACATCGGGCTCTGTGCTGACAGCTCAGAGCCTGGAGCCTGCTTGGAATTCTGTCTCCCTCTCTCTCTGTCCCTTCCCCGTTGGCACTCTGTTTCTCTCTCTCTCCCCCCCCCCCAAAAAAAAAAACCATTGAAAAAAATTGTAGTGTACATTTCTCTTACACCTCTGTAGGTTCTGATTTGGTGTAGACTATGATTAGAATAAAGATACATATGTACACCTGAAACTAATGTAATACTGTGAATCAACTACACCTCAATTAAAAAAAAATACATTGATAGAATGAAAAAACTATCGATCATTGAAAGTTGTACCATGTTATCTATTTTTTATTTTGTACTTTTTGTTTTACTGGCAAAATTATATGCATAAAGTTCAATAAAAGAAAACTTTCATTAGAAAACAAAAAAGTAAAGATATATAGATTACAGACAACTGAGAAGCCAGGAAAACTTCCTCAACACACATACATGCACACACACACATTTATATACATATAGAAAAGCTGGGAGTGTCTGTGTGGCTCAGTCGGTTCAGCGTCTGACTCTTGATTTCAGGTGAGGTCATGATCTCCTGGTTCATGAGCTCGAGCCCCGCATCGAGCTCTGCGCCAGTGGTGTGGTGGCCTGCTTGGGATTCTGTCTCTCCTTCTCTCTGCTCCTCCCCCACTTGTTCTCTCTCTCTCTCTCTCAAAGTAAGTAATCTTTTTTTTTTTTAATTTTTTTTAACGTTTATTTATTTTTTGGGGACAGAGAGAGACAGAGCACGAACGGGGGAGGGGCAGAGAGAGAGGGAGACACAGAATCGGAAACAGGCTCCAGGCTCTGAGCCATCAGCGCAGAGCCTGACGCGGGGCTCGAACTCACGGACCGCGAGATCGTGACCTGGCTGAAGTCGGACGCTTAACCGACTGCGCCACCCAGGCGCCCCTCAAAGTAAGTAATCTTAAAAAAGAAAAAAGAGAAGTCAGAAAAAGCATTCACTAAACAATTAATAGTAGCTCTATCTGGAGAGAAGGGGTTGGGGTCAGGAAATGAAAAATGAAGTAAGGGACATTTTCCACTTCTGCTTAAATTTTTAAGCTTTGGGGTCGGTTTGAATGTTTAAATAACGTGCTAGAATTGATTTTTTGAAATAACTCTTTAAACCAATAAGAAAAGAAAGTGCCAAACTTTCCAACAAAGCAAAGCCTTAAAGTCCTCCTAAGTGAAAGAGCCGGCTGTGAAGAGGGGGCGGGCGCTGTCCCGGGCACTCAGTGTCGGGGCAGGAGCAGCCCAGGGGCCGTGGTGAAGGCAGGCTGCCTCTTTGGCCAGCAGAGCCCCCCAGAGCCACCGGCTGGGGCGCAGTGCAGTGCCAGGACACCGCCTCGGCGCCGAGACCAGACGGTCCAGGGCTGAGTCCTGCCTCCATCACTTTCCAGTTTGTGGTCTTGTTGCTCGAACCTTGTTTTCAAGAAATCTATGAAAAGGTGCTTACATTGCAGGGTTGAGTTGAGGTTTCGGGAGAAAATGGGCATATGTAAAGGGCCTAATACAGAGCAAGCCTTGAATGTCAGGCCAGACAGTAAGAAATAGTCATGTGGTGGAGGTGGATGACTGAATGGGATTAAAAACAAACAAACAAAAAAAAATGTGCCTGAAAGGACACAGAGGAGTAGAAAAGAAGGTAAATCCGAGATTCTAACACAGTTTCTATTTCTCTTCTGTCTCATCTGCGACATCCCCTCCAGGGATGGCAGCAAGGGGCACGGCAGCGCGTTATGATAATACCCAAGGAGCCTCACAGAGATTATTATTCCTGTATTTCAGCAGCTCCGTCTCCTCTCCCCTTCTAACCATCCCTCCATCTTACTTAACTATAAAACAAGAGACCAAATATCTTCTCTGAGAGAGGTTGCAAAAAAGTCTGTCTTCAAAGCCAACACTGTTAACTTCTATTTTTATTTACCATTGAGTGGTACTTACTAATGACCTTGTAACTGAACTGTTAAGTTGGACACTCTGGTATTTGTACTCAAAAATGACCAGATAGGGGCGCCTGGGTGGCTCAGTGGGTTGAGCGTCTGACTCTTGATTTCAGCTCAGGTCATGGTCCCAGAGGGTCCAACCCCACATGGGCTCCGTGCTGAGCGTGGAGCCTGCTGAAGATTCTCTCTCTCCCTCTGCCTCTCTCCCTCACTCACACTCTCTCTAAATTAAAAGAAAAAAAAAAAAAGACCAGATAACTTGAGTTTACTGAGGCCTCAGATATATATATATATATATATACATATATATATATATATATATCTCACATATATAAAGATACCATACAGCCTTTAGCAATGTTGCACAGCCCCTCCTATGTCCTCTATGTGCAAAAATTGGCGTTCCCAGTTTCCAGGAAAGACTGTCAGGGATCAGGGCATCATTAAGATCAGGCTGAGCTAGTTTTGAGTTGCTGCTCTCATGTAAAGGAATGTTTTGTTTTGCTGGTTGATCCTATTGTTTTTACATAACCACTTGCATATTACCATTTTTTTCAATTTTATTTTTAAATAATCTCTACACTCAATGTGGGGCTTGAACTTACAACCCTGAGATCAAAAGTCACATGCTCCACTGACTAAGCCAGCCAGGTGCCCCACATATTACCATTTTGATTGCTCTTTTGCTATTTTATTCCTCTCCAAATCTTTGTTACCCTCAATTTCTTTTTGTTCCATAAAGTAGGAATTGATGTGGTAGGTCTTTTTTTTTTTTTTTTAAGAGAGAGAAAGAGAGAATACACTCAAGGGAGAGGGACAGATGGAGAGGGAGAGAGAGAATCTTAAGCAAACCCTACACTCTGTGCAGAGCCCCACGCAGGGCTCAATCCCATAACCCTGGGATCACAATCTGAGCTGAAATCAAGAGTCAGACACTCAACCAACTGAGTCACCAGGCGCCCCAATGCTGTAGGTCATTTGCCTTGTTTAGGTTGACCAAAGTTTTAAAAAGTTTGCAAACCACTGGAAAATGAGTGTTCATGACAATTCTTCATAACTCCCTGTTTGGGGTTAAGCACAAATCAGGCAGGACTAGCTTTGCATCTCCTTCACATTGCCATTATCCTTTTGTCTCCTGGGTCAGAGAATCTGGGAAAAGGTAACACTAGAACCAGTACTCCAGAATTCTCACTCAAGAGTCTGCATAAGTTCTAAGACTCACTCAGGCCTGTTAGTGAGGAAAATGGGAGGATGTGCTCCCCAAACAGGATGCATGAAATAAAGTGAACGATGGAGAAAGTGGGCCTGGGAGGTCTTGGCTTCTATCCAATTGACCTGGGCATATTTAAATGCCAATATGCCATGATATACTCCCCCAGCAATTTTTTGTCTCTACTAGGAGTGACACAAGGGCAAATAAATTTTAGGAGAATGATTCATTTCAGAAAGAATATTTCTGAGCAACTCCAGTGTCAACACTGGAATTGGTTGGTGAGGGAAGTGGTGGGTTCCTCTGGAAATCTTTAAATTAATAGGCATAGTTAGTTCTGTTTAACCACAGGGGTGAGGAACTGTTTGACCTCTTTGATGTCTTCAAATATCACCCTGAAAGGGAATAAAGGAAGTAGTGAACAAACTAGACAACAAATTATGTTTTTTTAAAACTGGAACAATTCAAGCAACAATATGAATAAGGATAATAATGGGTTTTAACCCAAAGGAAAAAATATATTCACAAGTCCATGCTAATATAAGTATATAATCAATGAAGTAAATAAATGGGGGAGAATGGAGAGCTCTCCTATACAGTAGAATTCCAATTAATAAAAGTAGAAGGAAAGCAAGAAATAGAAACTCACCATTAGGCAAATACCACTGTAATAATTGTTGGAGAAAAGATCCACCAATGAATGCTAAAATTAGTGGGTGAGAATTTGAGGAGGAACAGAGTTTACATAGTCTCAAAGTATCTCCTCCAAGATATTTATTAACTACTAAGAGGCAATAACTTCATGGTGGAGAAATCAGACAGAAACCACCATAACCAAGTGACCAAGGTCAACATCTCCCATAATAAGACCTATCAATAAGCACATCACGAACCACAGGAGATGATGTACTAAGAAAAACACAACATTTCTGTGGTATCCTCACCAAAGATTGAGTCTGGTCACGAGAAAACATAAGACAACCCCGGAGTGGGGGACACTGGACAAAATAACTGACTACTACTCTTTAAAAGCATCGAAGTCGCGAAAGACAAGGAAACTGAGGAACTGTCTTAGGCCGCAGGAGACTGAAGGAAATAATAACTAAATGTAACCTGGGATCCCACATAGGATCCTAGGTAGGATGCTAGAACAGAAAAGGGACATTAGTGTAAACACTGGTGGCATATGAAGAAGGACTTAGTTTTGAACGTGCTCTGCCGATGTTACGTCCCCGATTCTGGCAACCGTACTACGGTTTGGTAAGATGTTAACATTAGGGAAAGCTGGGTGAAGGGAAACCGGACTATTTTTGCAATGTTTCTTTAAGTCTAAAACTAATTTATATAAAAAGCTTGTTTTGTTTTGTTTTGTTTTCCCCAAAGACGATCGTTTGCTCCCTGACTACTGCTTTTCAAGTACTTGATTGACCCTGTTGTGAAAAGCCCTGGTAACACAGGTAATACTGAAAATGTTGATGACTCTTCACTATGCTGTGTTCGATTCCACATGGGATAGCCTAACTTCTGTCAGCCCAAGGTCTTAAAGAAATAAAACTAATGACAAAGAATATTAATGTCAATCATCACCATTACTAGTTGTATCAGGCACTTCCAGTGTGCCAGGCACCGTGTAAGTGCTATTCGTGCACCATCTCGTTTTACCCTCAGAGAAAGCCTATGAAACAGATGTAGAGGCCGTTTTTGGGCAACAGGCTTGACCGATGGAAGCCTGAGTGAGGTGACCCCAGCCTCTTGGCTGAATACAGACAGGGCTATCAGGTGACCCACCTCAAAGTATCCATAATCCCTAGCTGACCAATGGGTTACATAAACCCGGACACAGGTAACAAAAAAGGAAAATCACATATATTCCCACACCTCCTCCTCCTCCCCTTTAAATACAGCCCACACCCCTGCCTCATAACAGTCTCTGCTCTGCTGTCCTGCATGCAGCTCCCTTCCAGTGCATTCAACAAACTTCTATCTCCCTTGTTCTGCCTCGGGTGAATTCTTTCACCTCCCGTGCTGCAAGCTTCCACCCATCGGGTTGCCCCACATTTGGGGGAGAGACACAACGACAGAAACAGCTATTATGACTTCTTAAAAATGAGAACACATAGGCTTAGGGAGAAGTAAATAACTTACTCAAGGTCACGTACCTAGAAAATGGTGGGGCAGCATTTGAACTCAGGCTTGCAAGATTTCAAAGTCCACTACTTATAAATACCATGCTACACTTTAACTCCAGGAGGGGTGGAAAAAAAAGACAAGAAAAAGGCTACCAAGCACAGCTGTAGCACTGTGTTTATTTGGGCCGTTGCTAGCCCATGGGATTAAACATAGCTTTCTTAGGAAAGAGGTGAATAATGAAATGACAAGAAAAATTGTTGCTTTCACTGAAAATTTCATCAGACCTGAAGACTATTTTAACAATCTAATTAGAGGCTGTCTCCTATCCCGACGTGTTGACAATCCTGCCCCACTACTCTACCTTCCCTACCAAGGAAGGAAAATCATAACTTTTTAACTCCACAAAATTAATTGTAGTCCTTTTCTACTTGTATGCAGTTTCTTCTGATCTCTGTTCCCCTGATTTTCTTGTCTCATTCTCAGAATAGAGAGGAGAGTTTGCAACATTTATGTAACTAACTAGTCTCAGCAGGAAACTCTTGGCTGATTAACCGTGAGCGATAAGGGGCTCTGAGTGAATGGAGAAATTCTCAACATAGATTCCACACACTGACACTACAGCCCAGAGCTACGGTGAGGGAGGGCAGAGTGGCAACGTGTTAACACGACAGTTTCAACCTTTGGACAGTCTTTTGGGCTAACCATTTTTAAATACCACCACAGGAGTTTATTTACGATAGGCAAGAACATATATTGATGCACTGATCACTTAGTTGGAGGATATGGAACTCAAGGTACTGCCTATAATCTCATGTGTCACTGCTGATGACTCTTTCCTTAGTCCAGAGAGGGAGAAGGGGCCCCAAAAAGGAGTGTGACTATATGGGTCTCCTCCATCCTTATTCCCCCAAACTAGAAAAGAATAGGGCCCACACCCAAACTGTGTTGTAGCAATACCAACCAGCCAAAGACACCAGGCACACACCAGTAGTGAAACAGGTTGATTACTCATTGCAACAAGGGAGAATGTGCTCCATCAGGATGGTGGGAGATCTCAGTAAGAGGGTGTTAGAGAGGATTGATTATAAAATGAATTTGTGTTAGGTGATTTTGAGGATGGTTCGGGAAGCAGAGCTTTGCTGTGGATTGGTTGCTATTAGGAAGCAGAGATCATTTTCTGACCAGATTTCTTGCTAAATTTTATCTAGAAAGCAGGAAGAATGAAGCGAAGCTAAAAATGGGAATTTGTAGGGAAGCAGTGGTCATTCGTGTTAGCCATTTTTTGTGATTTGGATAACGTTCATGTTTTTGTCTGTTTTCAGAGATGATCACAGAGTGGTCTTATTTTTGTCTTTTCCATCATGATCACAAAGTGGCCTTGTCTGATGATGATGTGGGAAATGCCTTATGTTCAACAGGAGAACACGGGGCCCAACTGTGGGTGTCAAGGCCTAGCCACGCCAAGGTTCTGGCAGTGCTAATGCAGGTCTTAGCTGTCACGGGGCTTCTCTTCTCACTGGTAGCCACATGCAGAGCCTCGCAGAGCTGAAATGACACAGCGGGAGCTGGTAACTCTGTGGAGAGGAGGAAACCCACCTTCCTCTCAAAGGCCTTGGCCACAGCTTCTCCCTTGCCATCTCCTGGAATTTTCTGGCCTTCGAAGGAAGCCCTACCCCAACATTCTTCACTCTTGTTGCATCTTTCTCCCCTTCCTTCCATTAAAAAAAGGAAAGAAAAATTTCCTGGAATACATAGACATCATCTGGCCATTCTCCTCTCAACTCTTCTATCAGATTAATATGTAAATTTTTCTGAATATGAAATCACAATGCGTGAACATGGAGTCTGGAGAAAACCTTGCTTCAGTGGGCCTTGGAGCAACTAGGAAAGCAAGGATTATGAGAGCATGACCTCCTTGAGGTGTCGCTAACCCTTGTTTTTTACACTAAGATCTCAGCAGCTCAGGAGGCTGCCTGCTCTGTTAGAGTGTTTAAAACTAAGGTGGATGGCTGTGCACGTGATAATCTGGCCCATGAACCCCTGCCAACTCTGCTCCCTTCTCCCTTCCAACATGCTCCTCCTCTCCAGTTAAACACTTTTCCTCAAAGAGCACCTGGGTGGCTCAGTCGGTTGAATGTCTGACTTTCAACTTCAGTTCAGGTCATGTTCTCACAGTTCGTGGGTTTGAGCCCCGCTTTGGGCTCTGTGCTGACAGTGCAGAGCCTGCTTGGGATTCTCTCTCTCTGCCCCTCCCCGCTCACCCTGTCTCAAAAATAAATAAATAAACATTTAAAAAAAAAAAAGAAAGTGATTCCCAACACTGACTGTACATCAGAATTACCCATAGAGCTATGCTACATAAATTTATAGATAGCTGTATATAACTACATTATGTATATGTAGTTATATGTATATAAGTACATTATGTATATGTAGTTAGATGTATATAAGTACATTATGTATATGTAGTTAGATGTAGTAACTATATATATATACACACATATATATATATATATATAACTCCATATATATAATGTAGTTATATGTAATAACCACATATATATAGTTAGCTAGATTTATATATCTATATATAACTACATCTATATGTAGTTAGTCTAGCTAACTATATATAAATCTAGCTAACTATATATATAACATATATAAGTTTATAGTCTGGGTCCTGCCTAAGAGATTTTGATTCACTATTCTGGGGTGGAACCTAGATATCTCTGGTTTTTGGGGGGCAGTTGTTTTTGAGACAGAAAGAGTGTGAACAGGGGAGAGGGATAGAGGGAGGGAGAAAGCGGGAGAATCTTAAGCAGGTTTCACGCTCAGCTCAGAGCCTGATGTGGGGCTCGATCCCATGACTCTGGGATAATGACCTGAGCCAAAATCAAGAGTCAGACACTCAACTGACTGAGCCATCCAGGTGCCCTGATAGCTCTGTGTTTTTAAAGCTCCACAATTTGATCTTAATGCATACTGACCCTGATTCTCACAAATATGATCTTGATTCTAACAAAGATTAAACTTGATGCACAACCAGGATTGAGAACTACTGCATCTGAAAAAGGCTACCACATCAAAACCTATCTCTAAGGGGTATAGAGATAGACAGACAGATAGATGTAGATACAGACAGCTATATTTACAGATGTGTTTATCTATATCTATCTACACTCCAAGAAGCTAAGGGTCTATTATATACTTAAACCATTTCCAAATAGGAAGATCACACACTCCACTCAGGGCCTCTCCATAATCACATAACCCTTAGCAGGTAAGGGGCTTTTGTCTTCACTCTTAGCCCAGGTTCTTGTTTGCCCATTGAAATCACCTGGAAAGCATTTTAAAAATCACTGACACTTGGCTCCCGACACTAAAGCTTCTGATTTTATTGTTGTGAAGTGCAGCTTGGACATTGACTGTTTTCAAAAGCTCCTTGGATGACTCTAATGAGCAGCTGAAGTTGAAAACCTCTGTAGCCTAAATGCTCTTGTGGCAGTTATCTTAGCTCTCATTCCATCCTCGGGAAAGATGCCTTATATTTGAAATTCTTTTGGAAAGCCACCCTCAGCCTTTTCTTCTCCAAGATAAATAATCACAAATCCCTTTTATCTCTTCTAAGAATCCTCCTTTCTTACTCCACCCACTGTTTTCAGTGCTGTCCCTGGATGCTCTCCAGGTTCTTAACATCTCTGTCAAGCTGGAGTGCTCAAAACTTCCGGACCCTGCCGTGCCGTATTGTTGTTGACTGTTCCATGTTGTGATTGCTTCAACGGTGGCTCCACACTGCTGATTCAGTTCTTGGTTTCCACCAATCAAGAAATCCACCAATTGGCGAATTCCACATACACACTCGCAGACTTAGAAGCAGAAGCCTAAATAAGTCAGTATGGGAATTGTGTGGCAAGTCCTCCAAGGTGACCAATGGGGGTGGCGCATGGAGGAGGCAGAAAGAAAGGGCATAAGTGCAGAATGAGGCAAGAGCAAATTTCAGTGTGGTGGGAAAAAACAAACAAACAAACAAACAACAACAACAAAAAAAAACGGATAACGTGGGAGGCAGAACTCCACGATCCCAGTCCTGGAAATGATTCTAATCAGCCCCATAACCTTGGGCAGTGAACTTCACCTTTCTAGGCCCCCGTTGCTCATGTGTAAAATCAGAGAGTAAGCCCAGATCATGTCTAGGCTTCACTTCAGCTCTGCATCTTTCACAGCTGACCTCAGGCCATAATGGAAAAAAGTGGCTCTCATGGTTCCCCTTCTACTTTATCTGCCCACAGTTCTTTCTCTCAGCAGCTCCAGTCATTCCAAGAGTCATTATTTTCCCAATCCTGACATCAAGGATTACAGTGCAGACCTAGCATCCCTAGAATGGAAGCTTCTCTAAGATGATACAGTGCCGTCTTCTAAATAAAGAAAACAGTCTCAAAGTATTCAGTCCACTCAGCTGATCCTTGAAACATCGAAATGAGTTAAAGACACATTCCTCCATGTTTAAGAATTAGAGCTCTAAACAAGAATGACCAGAATAATCAGTGTTCACTTCTTCATCAACAACTATACCTACCAAAATGTAGCACCCTATAGAGTCATCAATATTAGCAGTTGTGGCACTGTGCCAGGCGCTTTAACATACATTCTCCTGGTTTGCATTGACAAACCAGAAAGATTGGCATGATCCCTGTTTTATAGGTAAGCCTCAGAGAGCTTCAGAGAGAAGTAAATGCCCAAGATTTCAAAGCTACTAAGTAACAGAATTGGGATTTGAATCCAGGGCTCCCCCAGATCCCTCTGTTTCACCCAGCAGAGATAGGTACACCTTGAAGCTAGTGATGTCTTGGGGTCCCTCACTTGCACGGGTGCCTTTTTTTTTAACATTTTTTTAATGTTTTTATTTATTTTTGAGACAGAGAGAGACAGAGCATGAGTAGGGGGGGCAGAGAGAGAGGGAGACACAGAATCCAAAGCAGGCTCCAAGCTCCAAGCTGTCAGCACAGAGCCCGACGCGGGGCTCGAACTCACAGACTGTGAGATCATGACCTGAGCCAAAGTCGTACGCTTAACCGACTGAGCCACCCCGGTGCCCCTGAGAATATGTTTTAGACATGAATTCAAGAGGAATGCTTGCTGGCTTTCTGCTCTAGGAACCTATCCTGCTACTTTAAAGAAATGAGGGACTGTGGTTTCACCTTGTGCCGTGTGAACATGGGTCACTCACTCTTCATTCTTCCTCCACTTTATTTTGTACCCGTGGTATCCTTCTCCCGTGACAGGCTGTGGATTTCCTCTGTCCCTTATGGCAGGCCTGATGGCATGAGTCTCATCCTGTGACATGCCACTCCATTCTGATTTTCACAGATCTCCATTCTGCACCTGATCTGTGGTAATGACTCTGCCCTTCCCCTCCTGCCACCTTTTTCTCAGTCTGCTTTCCAGACCAGAGCCTGCAGTTGCTTTGGCATTGGGCTTCAGCTCTACTTTTTTAGCCAGAAAAGTAGTGCTTCTTGATCACTTGGAAAGGAGTACCTTGAAAAGGAGGGGGGGGGGGCAGAAGAGGGAGCACCTTATACCTCAATTTCTATTAGAAAGGCCCTAATGCCAGGGTTTTTCACATTTCATTCTAGCTTCTTCTATAACCACATCAAAATACTCTAACACTGTATTTTTCATCTACTGTTCTTCCCTTCATCATGATCTTAGTTATCAAAAACCTGTTCTCCTTGAGATTAATGCAAATGTTTTTCTCTTTCCTCCCTTTCTGCAAGCCAGAGAGAGTGAAGATAACAACTATTGACATACACAGCTTGGGGCACCTGGGTGGCTCAGTGGGTTGAGAGGCTGATTTCAGCTCAGGTCATGATCATGAGTTTGAGCCCCACATCGTGCTCTGTGCTGACAGTTCAAAGCCTGGAGCCTGCTTCAGATTCTGTGTCTCCCTCTCTTTCTGCCCCTCCCTCACTCGTGCTCGGTCTCTCTGTCTCAAAAATAAATACATTAAAAAAAATTAAAGAAAAATACAGCTTAACAGAGAAACACCTTCAAAACTGGGAATTTCATGTGAAGTCAGCACAGTATCTCCTTCTCCCTCCACCTGTCCACTCATCTCCCATAGCCTCAACACATCCCAATAATCAGACAAACCTTTGCTTGGTAAACAAATATTTATTATGCAATGGTAGCCTAATTAGTACTACTAGAAAAAACAAGGCAGAACTAGACTATTTATATATAATATTTCCCAGACACATTTTTCATGCAAGCATTAGCCATGTTTTAGAAACAATTTAGTCTATTGGCAGAAGAAGCATGGAAAAGTTGACATTTGAAAAGCTGGAAATCTTAGGGCTATGTCATTCTAAGACATGATAGGATATATGTATATATATGTGCATTATACATAGAACTTAAAGCAGAACTTAAAGCAGAATATTAAATATATCCCTGAAAAGAACTGTAAAACAACACACAAAGCCAGCACCCCTTGCTGAGATGTAAACAGGTCTATAGGCAAGTGGATATATAGGACTCATCTATCAGTAATCCTTATTCTTCTTCTTTTATTTATTTTTTTAAATCTTTTTTTATGTTTTTATTTTATTTATTTTTTTAATATATGAAATTTATTGTCAAATTGTTGTTGTTATATATGTCAAATTGTTGTTTTATATATATATATATATATGTTATATATGTCAAATTGTTGTTAATATATGTCAATTTATTGTCAATACCCATCACCCACCCTCTCCTCCCTCCCACCCCCCATCAACCCTCAGTTTGTTCTCAGTTTTTAACAGTCTCTTATGCTTTGGCTCTCTCCCACTCTAACCTCTTTTTTTTTTTCCTTCCCCTCCCCCATGGGTTCCTGTTAAGTTTCTCAGGATCCACATAAGAGTGAAACCATATGGTATCTGTCTTTCTCTGTATGGCTTATTTCACTTAGCATCACACTCTCCAGTTCCATCCACGTTGCTACAAAAGGCCACATTTCATTTTTTCTCATTGCCACGTAGTATTCCATTGTGTATATAAACCACAATTTCTTTATCCATTCATCAGTTGATGGACATTTAGGCTCTTTCCATAGTTTGGCTATTGTTGAGAGTGCTGCTATGAACATTGGGGTACAAGTGCCCCTATGCATCAGTACTCCTGTATCCCTTGGATAAATTCCTAGCCGTGCTATTGCTGGGTCATAGGGTAGGTCTATTTTTAATTTTCTGAGGAACCTCCACACTGCTTTCCAGAGCAGCTGCACCAATTTGCATTCCCACCAACAGTGCAAGAGGGTTCCCGTTTCTCCACATCCTCTCCAGCATCTATAGTCTCCTGATTTGTTCATTTTGGCCACTCTGACTGGCGTGAGGTGATACCTGAGTGTGGTTTTGATTTCTATTTCCCTGATAAGGAGCAACGCTGAACATCTTTTCATGTGCCTGTTGGCCATCCGGATGTCTTCTTTAGAGAAGTGTCTATTCATGTTTTCTGCCCATTTCTTCACTGGGTTATTTGTTTTTTGGGTGTGGAGTTTGGTGAGCTCTTTATAGATTTTGGATACTAGCCCTTTGTCCGATATGTCATTTGCAAATATCTTTTCCCATTCCGTTGGTTGCCTTTTAGTTTTGTTGGTTGTTTCCTTTGCTGTGCAGAAGCTTTTTATCTTCATAAGGTCCCAGTAATTCACTTTTGCTTTTAATTCCCTTGCCTTTGGGGATGTGTCGAGTAAGAGATTGCTACGGCTGAGGTCAGAGAGGTCTTTTCCTGCTTTCTCCTCTAAGGTTTTGATGGTTTCCTGTCTCACATTCAGGTCCTTTATCCATTTTGAGTTTATTTTTGTGAATAGTGTGAGAAAGTGGTCTAGTTTCAACCTTCTGCATGTTGCTGTCTAGTTCTCCCAGCACCATTTGTTAAAGAGGCTGTCTTTTTTCCATTGGATGTTCTTTCCTGCTTTGTCAAAGATGAGTTGGCCATACGTTTGTGGGTCTAGTTCTGGGGTTTCTATTCTATTCCATTGGTCTATGTGTCTGTTTTTGTGCCAATACCATGCTGTCTTGATGATGACAGCTTTGTAGTAGAGGCTAAAGTCTGGGATTGTGATGCCTCCTGCTTTGGTCTTCTTCTTCAAAATTACTTTGGCTATTTGGGGCCTTTTGTGGTTCCATATGAATTTTAGGATTGCTTGTTCTAGTTTTGAGAAGAATGCTGGTGCAATTTTGATTGGGATTGCATTGAATGTGTAGATAGCTTTGGGTAGTATTGACATTTTGACAATATTTATTTTTCCAATCCATGAGCAGGGAATGTCTTTCCATTTCTTTAAATCTTCTTCAATTACCTTCATAAGCTTTCTATAGTTTTCAGCATACAGATCCTTTACATCTTTGGTTAGATTTATTCCTAGGTATTTTATGCTTCTTGGTGCAATTGTGAATGGGATCAGTTTCTTTATTTGTCTTTCTGTTGCTTCATTGTTAGTGTATAAGAATGCAACTGATTTCTGTACATTTATTTTGTATCCTGCAACTTTGCTGAATTCATGTATCAGTTCTAGCAGACTTTTGGTGGAGTCTATCGGATTTTCCATGTATAATATCATGTCATCTGCAAAAAGCGAAAGCTTGACTTCATCTTTGCCAATTTTGATGCCTTTGATTTCCTTTTGTTGTCTGATTGCTGATGCTAGAACTTCCAGCACTATGTTAAACAACAGCGGTGAGAGTGGGCATCCCTGTCGTGTTCCTGATCTCAGGGAAAAAGCTCTCAGTTTTTCCCCGTTGAGGATGATGTTAGCTGTGGGCTTTTCATAAATGGCTTTTATGATCTTTAAGTATGTTCCTTCTATCCCGACTTTCTCAAGGGTTTTTATTAAGAAAGGGTGCTGGATTTTGTCAAAGGCCTTTTCTGCATCGATTGACAGGATCATATGGTTCTTCTCTTTTTTTTGTTAATGTGATGTATCACGTTGATTGATTTGCGAATGTTGAACCAGCCCTGCATCCCAGGAATGAATCCCACTTGATCATGGTGAATAATTCTTTTTATATGCCATTGAATTCGATTTGCTAGTATCTTATTGAGAATTTTTGCATCCATATTCATCAGGGATATTGGCCGGTAGTTCTCTTTTTTTACTGGGTCTCTGTCTGGTTTAGGAATCAAAGTAATACTGGCTTCATAGAATGAGTCTGGAAGTTTTCCTTCCCTTTCTATTTCTTGGAATAGCTTGAGAAGGATAGGTATTATCTCTGCTTTAAACGTCTGGTAGAACTCCCCTGGGAAGCCATCTGGTCCTGGACTCTTATTTGTTGGGAGATTTTTGATAACCGATTCAATTTCTTCGCTGGTTATGGGTCTGTTCAAGCTTTCTATTTCCTCCTGATTGAGTTTTGGAAGAGTGTGGGTGTTCAGGAATTTGTCCATTTCTTCCAGGTTGTCCAATTTGTTGGCATATAATTTTTCATAGTATTCCCTGATAATTGTTTGTATCTCTGAGGGATTGGTTGTAATCATTCCATTTTCATTCATGATTTTATCTATTTGGGTCATCTCCCGTTTCTTTTTGAGAAGCCTGGCTAGAGGTTTGTCAATTTTGTTTATTTTTTCAAAAAACCAACTCTTGGTTTCGTTGATCTGCTCTACAGTTTTTTTAGATTCTATATTGTTTATTTCTGCTCTGATCTTTATTATTTCTCTTCTTCTGCTGGGTTTAGGCTGCCTTTGCTGTTCTGCTTCTATTTCCTTTAGGTGTGCTGTTAGATTTTGTATTTGGGATTTTTCTTGTTTCTTGAGATAGGCCTGGATTGCAATGTATTTTCCTCTCAGGACTGCCTTCGCTGCGTCCCAAAGCATTTGGATTGTTGTATTTTCATTTTCGTTTGTTTCCATATATTTTTTAATTTCTTCTCTAATTGCCTGGTTGACCCACTCATTCGTTAGTAGGGTGTTCTTTAACCTCCATGCTTTTGGAGGTTTTCCAGACTTTTTCCTGTGGTTGATTTCAAGCTTCATAGCATTGTGGTCTGAAAGTATGCATGGTATAATTTCAATTCTGGTAAACTTATGAAGGGCTGTTTTGTGACCCAGTATATGATCTATCTTGGAGAATGTTCCATGTGCACTCGAGAAGAAAGTATATTCTGTTGCTTTGGGATGCAGAGTTCTAAATATATCTGTCAAGTCCATCTGATCCAATGTCTCATTCAGGGCCCTTGTTTCTTTATTGACCGTGTGTCTAGATGATCTATCCATTTCTGTAAGTGGGGTGTTAAAGTCCCCTGCAATTACCACATTCTTATCAATAAGGTTGCTTATGTTTATGAGTAGTTGTTTTATATATCTGGGGGCTCCGGTATTCGGCGCATAGACATTTATAATTATTAGCTCTTCCTGATGGATAGACCCTGTAACTATTATATAATGTCCTTCTTCATCTCTTGTTACAGCCTTTAATTTAAAGTCTAGTTTGTCTGATATAAGTATGGCTACTCCAGCTTTCTTTTGGCTTCCAGTAGCATGATAAATAGTTCTCCATCCCCTCACTCTCAATCTAAAGGTGTCCTCAGGTCTAAAATGAGTCTCTTGTAGACAGCAAATAGATGGGTCTTGTTTTTTTATCCATTCTGTTACCGTATGTCTTTGGTTGGCGCATTTAATCCATTTACATTCAGTGTTATTATAGAAAGATACGGGTTTAGAGTCATTGTGATGGCTGTATGTTTTATGCTTGTAGTGATGTCTCTGGTACTTTGTCTCACAGGGTCCCCCTTAGGATCTCTTGTAGGGCTGGTTTAGTGGTGACAAATTCCTTCAGTTTTTGTTTGTTTGGGAAGACCTTTATCTCTCCTTCTATTCTATATGACAGACTTGCTGGATAAAGGATTCTCAGCTGCATATTTTTTCTGTCTAGCACACTAAAAATCTCGTGCCAATTCTTTCTGGCCTGCCAAGTTTCAAAAGAGAGATCAGTCACGAGTCTTATAGGTCTCCCTTTATATGTGAGGGCACGTTTACCCCTTGCTGCTTTCAGAATTTTCTCTTTATCCTTGTATTTTGCCAGTTTCACTATGATATGTCGTGCAGAAGATCGATTCAAGTTACGTCTGAAGGGAGTTCTCTGTGCCTCTTGGATTTCAATGCCTTTTCCTTCCCCAGTTCAGGGAAGTTCTCGGGTATTATTTCTTCAAGTACCCCTTCAGCACCTTTCCCTCTCTCTTCCTCCTCTGGGATACCAATTATGCGTATATTATTTCTTTTTAGTGTATCACTTAGTTCTCTAATTTTCCCCTCATACTCCTGGATTTTTTTATCTCTCTTTTTCTCAGCTTCCTCTTTTTCCATAACTTTATCTTCTAGTTCACCTATTCTCTCCTCTGCCTCTTCAATCCTAGCCGTGGTGGTTTCCATTTTGTTTTGCATTTCATTTAAAGTGTTTTTCAGCTCCTCGTGACTGTTCCTTAGTCCCTTGATCTCTGTAGCAAGAGATTCTCTGCTGTCCTCTATACTGTTTTCAAGCCCAGCGATTAATTTTATGACTATTATTCTAAATTCACTTTCTGTTATATTATTTAAATCCTTTTTGATCAGCTCATTAGCTGTTGTTATTTCCTGGAGATTCTTCTGAGGGGAATTCTTCCGCTTGGTCATTTTGGATAGTCCCTGGTGTGGTGAGGACCTGCAGGGCACTTCCCCTGTGCTGTGGTGTATAACTGGAGTTGGTGGGTGG